>NW_007046866.1:0-801 GCF_000164805.1 Carlito syrichta
CCCTACTCAAACAAATGCAGCAAAGCTTCAGGATAAGGTGAAGATAATTATTTATTTTTCAAATCTATGCATGATTGCATTTATTTATATATGAAACTTCCAAATCTATTTTCAACTAAGTGATTTACACTCCATACATGTGTGGTGCACGTGCGTGCATACACACACACACACACACACACACACACACACACACACACATTGTCTTTCCAAATTGAAACATCCATGTCATAGAGGCAGGAATATCCAAAAGAAGTATCACGTACAAACAGAATTAATGGATTAGGGTGGAGGAGATTAGGGGAAAAAAAACTCTTCATTTTAGAGAATGCAGTGCCACACTCATATGTCTAAGTTGGTGTTCAATTCTGCACTGGTATTCTTTGTCACTTTTGACTTCTCTTTCTTCCCTACATTCAACCTTTCTCCTTACTCTTTTAAAACACAGAGTGGTAAGTGAAAACAGCTGGTAAGTGAAGTAAGTAAAAATAACTCTCTATCTACAGGCAGAAAAATGACATTGCACCCCTATCTCACACCATATACAGAAATAAAAATAGATTAAAGACTTAAATTTAAGACCTGGAACTATAAAATTACTAGAAGGAAACACACACAAGAAAATATTGACAACTTATGTTTTGGCAATGACTTTCAATATATTACCCTCAAAACATGGTCAACACAAGCCAAAAATAGGTAAATGGGATTATATCAAATTTAAAGCTTCTGCCCAGCCAAGGGTATGATTAACAGAGTGAAGAAGCAACCTACAAATTGGAGAAATTATCTGTAAACCAT
>NW_007046867.1:0-775 GCF_000164805.1 Carlito syrichta
AGATCAAAAGATACCTGGAAACAAATGAAAATGAAGAAACATCTTACCAAAATCTCTGGGATGCCCTGAAAGCTGTAGTAAGAGGGGAATTTATATCCCTACAAACACACATGAAGAAAATGGAAGGAACAGAAATTCACAACCTAACAAGCCACCTAAAGAAGTTGGAAAAACAAGACCACAAAAACCCTAATTTCAGCAGAAGAATCCAGATCACCAACATAAAAGCCCAAATCCAGGACATAGAAGACAAAAAGATAATACAAAAAATCAATGAAACAAAAAGCTGGCTCTTCAAAAGGGTAAACAAGATCGATGGTCCCCTAGCTAGACTGACCAAGAAAAAATGAGAAAAAAACCAAATAAGCACAATCAGAAACACAAAAGATGAAGTCACATCTGACCCTGAAGAAATACAAAAGATCATTAGAGACTACTACGTACACTTGTATGGAAACAAACTTGAAAACCTTAAGGAAATGGAGGACTTTCTGATATCACACAACCTACCTGGGTTGGAATAAGAAGAAATTGAGACCCTAAATAGACCAATAACAATCAAGGAAATTGACTATATAATAAGAAAACTTCCTACAAAAAAAAGCCCTGGTCCAGATGGCTTTCCAGCAGAATTTCTACAAGACATTTAAGGAGGAGCTGATACCAATCCTACTGAAGGTATTCCAGGTGACTGAAAAAGATGGAACTCTCCCCAAATCATTTTACGATGTAACATCACATTGATACCCAAGCCAGGTAAAGATCCAACAAAGAA
>NW_007046868.1:0-697 GCF_000164805.1 Carlito syrichta
CAGAGAGAGAGAGAGAGAGAGAGAGAGAGAGAGAGAGAGAGATGATGTTAGGAAAATAATTTACTGGGTTAAGTCAGCCTATTATGTAACACACCCATGTTTTACTCTTCAAACTGATCAACATGTGATATATAACACTGTAGAAGGCAGAATTTGAAGATAATCCCCCAAATGCCTGGCCCCGAGAGAGCATATCTTTAGAACATCCACCCTTTGAGTTTGGTAGATCCTACAAATATGAGAAGATACCATTCTGGGATTTGGTTCATCAAGAGGGAGATGATTTGACTGGATCTGACCTAATCAGGTGAACACTTAAAAGGGACTGGAGTTTCCTGAAGTTAGACTGGAAGAGTGAGAAGATTCATGGAAGGGTGACTTGGCAAACACACAAGACTGGCCTCTGGTTAAGAGCAAACAATATATAAAAGAACCTCAGTCTAACAGCCACAAGGAAATTAATCCTGCCAACAACTGGATTTCTAGAAGAGGACTCCAAACCTCAGGTGAGATCCCACTTGCAGACCCTTCAAATTCAGTCTTTTGTGGCTCTGAGCAATGCTTCTACCTACAATGGGTGATAACTAAGTTTATGAACTCATCTTAGAAAAAGTGCTACATACCTCATGTATCACTATGTAGCAGGTCAGATTAGAAAAAGTGCTACATACCTCACGTATTGCTATGGTCACCTTTG
>NW_007046869.1:0-597 GCF_000164805.1 Carlito syrichta
AAAACGCTTCCCAGTCAGACACAGTGGCTCTGTCTTATGCCTGTAATCCCAGCACTTTGGAAGCCTGAGGCAGGAGAATTGATTGCTTAAGCCCAAGAGTTTAAGATCAACCTAGGAAACATAGCAAGACCTCATCTCTACAAAAAATCCAAAAATTAGCCAGGCTTGGTGGTGCAAGTCTATAGTCCCAGGTACTTGGGAAACTGAGGTGGGAGGACTGCCTGAACCCAGGAGGTCAAGGCTGTGGTGAGCTGTGATTGGGCCTCTGCACTCCAAGCCTGGGTGACAAAGTAAGACCCTGACAGAAAGAAAGAAAGAAAGAAAGAAAGAAAGAAAGAAAGAAAGAAAGACAGAGAGAGAGAGAGAGAGAGAGAGAAAGAAAGAAAGAAAGAAAGAGAGAAAGAAAGAGAGAAAGAGAGAAAGAAAGAAAGAGAGAAAGAAAGAAAGAGAGAAAGAAAGAGAGAAAGAGAGAGAGAAAGAGAGAAAGAAAGAGAGAAAGAAAGAGAGAAAGAAAGAGAGAGAGAAAGAAAGAGAGAAAGAAAGAAAGAGAGAAAGAAGAAAGAGAGAAAGAAAGAAAGAGAGAAAGAGAGAGAGAAA
>NW_007046870.1:0-610 GCF_000164805.1 Carlito syrichta
AGGCCCCGGATTCGGGGTGCGGTGACGGGACTTCCCCGGCAGCCTGAGAAACGCAGAACTGGAGCTGCCTCGGGAACCCCCAGAGCGCCCCCTGCCCCTCCTTGGAAAGCCGCCCGATCCCCGGATGACCCTGGGGGTGCCAGATCCACCATCGGAGCCAGCGCCGACGAACCCCAGGGTCGCACAAGCCCTGCAGAGGCCGAATCGCTGGGGATCCAAGCGCCCTGCGTGCATGGGGGACCCGGTGAGTCTAGGGAAAGGAGGCCACGCGGGGGATGGCGGCCCACTGCCGGCTTCCGGCCTTCCCCTCCTGCACACTGTGCGTGTTGGGATTGTCCTTTGGAAGATGTGGCAAGACTTGGAAAGTGTCGCCACGTCAGCCCTGCCAGAGTGTGCTGGCGGCGAGCAGGCGCCGCCCTCGGAAGCCGGCAGCCGGATGTGGCATTGGGCCCCCCAAACGTTGTCGCCGTCTTTCCTGTCCCTCTCTGTCTTTCTGCCTGTTTCTCTCTCCGCTGCGTCTCTTTTTCCCTCGCTATATATGTGTGTGTCTGACGCTCTGTCCCGTCTTCTCATTTTTTCTGTCCTGCTTTTCCGTCTCTCTCTGTCTCTC
>NW_007046871.1:0-790 GCF_000164805.1 Carlito syrichta
CAGGTCGAGGCTGTGGTGGCTGGGAGCGGCCACTGAACTCCACCTCTGGATGACAGAGTGAGAATCCAACTCAAAAAAAAAAAAAATTCAAACAGAAAACTTTACAATAGTTCCCTGCAGTACCCGCTGAAAGGTTATGACAATGTGAATGCTATGGTAATAGTAAATAAATAATTAGTGAGGCAGACTAAGCTCCAGAAGCATAGCATCATGAGTGGAAGTCCCAAAGAATGTTTATACTTGACAACAAACAGGGCTATAGATTGGCACTGTTACATTCTGAAACAGCTTGTATACCAGAGAATAACCTGTCTGGAAATTAAATTTAAAGAAAAAAGTCTTTCATTTCCTCATTCAAAATTAATGTTCAAAATACAGCAACTAGATCATAGGCAACAACTTAAGATGCTAGAACAGTCTAGAAAAAACGTACTCCATTTCTCTTCCTTGCTGTGCACCTCACCTTTCCCATTCACTTGACTGAACAATGAAATTAGGCCTGTTTCATTCTTTTTATAGCTGATTTTACAGCCCAACTCATCATTAAAACTATTTCTTTTTTCACCACATCCTCTCCAGCGTCTGTTATTTTTTGAGTTATTGATTATGGCCATTCTGACTGGAGCAGGTGGTATCTCAGTGTAGTTTTAATTTGCATCTCCTGGATGATTAGTTAGATTGAACTTTTCTTTCTTTCTTTCTTTTTTTGAGTTGGTGTTGCACTCTGTCGCCCAGACTGGAGTGCAGTGGCCTTTGTCAGACATGGAGTTGGCAAATACTTTTCCCAATT
>NW_007046872.1:0-865 GCF_000164805.1 Carlito syrichta
ATAATTTTTTCACTCTAACTTGACAGTCACCAAAATTTTTGCTGGTTTCTCTATCTCCCCTCAATGACCCACCACATGAAACAAGCCCAGATTCTCAATCTCTGGCCTACTCCCAGAATTGGCAATTTACTACAGGCTACAGATTTTCAGTTCACATCTAAAAAGACTTTCCAGTCCTGGATTTGTAGCTTCTCAGTTCTCATTGCTTCCATACTTCTCTGATACCTTTAAAAATATAACTCTGTCTGATTTTCTAGTTGTTCTTGGTGAGATCATAAGCCTACTGAAAATAATTTCTTCCATTCAGAAAGAGAAATTGTATCCCACTACTTTTGATATTTTCATTATCATTCAGTTTTTATATTTTTGACTTTCTATTTTTCATATTAATCTAAGAACATCTTAAAGTATATTTTTAAATTTCCAAATATGAGTGTTTTAAACAAATATTTTTTGCTATTGACTGTAACAATTAGAACGTGATCAGAAAAAAATTTTCTTTAGATGCTATACTTTACAGTTGTTAAGACTTGTTTTTGTAGCCTGGTATGGGTCAGTATTTGTAAATATTATATTTGGTTTTAAGACAAATGACTACTCTCTAATTGTTGAATCTCTGAAATTGAGAGCATTATGCTGCTCATAATTTTAATTTTAAAACTTTTGGGGAATCTTTTTCAGTTTCTGATGATATAATACTGGAGTCTTTCAATACAATGATGAATGTATCAATCCCCTTTTGGATGTATACATTTTAAAATATATATTTTCCCAGTAGATTATTTGGTTTATATATTTTCTCTTCCTGATGAGATAAACCTTTTACCATTAGTTGGCCTGTTTATGATTGATAATGCTCATGCCT
>NW_007046873.1:0-689 GCF_000164805.1 Carlito syrichta
GCAGCCTCGACCTGCTGGGCTCCGGCGATCCTTCAGCCTCAGCCTTCCAAGAAGCTGGAACTACAGGCGCACGCTACCATGCCCGGCTAATTCTTTTGATTTATTGTAGAGATGAGGTCTCACCTGCCCAGGTGGGTCTCGAACTTGCGGGCTCAGGCAATCCACTCACCTCAGCCTCCCAAAGGCACGGGATTACAGGCTGAGCCACTGAGCCCGGCTTGTCCTTCCTATTTAATAACCACTTTCCACAGTTTTATTTCAAAGCCAGGTAATCTGATTCTAGAGCCAGAGCCTTTGGGCAATATAGAAACTTTAGGTGCTATAAAACATTCTAAGTCAAATACACACAAACAAACACAATGTATTGACATACATACACATGCAAAAAAAAAAATATATATATATATATATTATCCTATCATTGCACAAATGTTTTAGTAAACGTTGTTAATTTTGTAAATAGCTCATATTGGCTGTTTTAAAAAAGATTTATAGTTTTTATACAAGAGCATATAAACTGTGTGTTTTGAGTTTGTATGTATGCAATTATCTTTGGTGGTAAAAATATATGCTTAACTCTTTACTATATGTTAAAATGCACATATAAGCAAGTTTGCAACTTGTTGCCCATATAATTTCTGCCATTAATTGTGCATTTTTTCCACTCCATTAATTGAGTGTGGAAAAAT
>NW_007046874.1:0-670 GCF_000164805.1 Carlito syrichta
CCATTTTTGCATACAGTGTTTTGGAATCCACATAGACAGGGAAAATCAGGGAATCTTGCTGAGAACAGAAAGGGATTGCAGTTCTTGGAGTTCTCAATCGCCTAAATCTAAAAGGTCTCTTGATAAAGTTTAATCCGCAATCTGGGCTTCTATGTCGCCACATATTTAGTGTGTTTTTGAAAAGGGAACCTGGACGCTTGTGTTCCAATTCCAGAAGTAATTTATGGGATTCTTTCTCTTGATATCCTAGCAACTGGAATTCTAGGTCACCACGAAATGTCCTGGCATCTTTCTGAGAATTAAGCAGGAATGTCAGTAATGGGAGACCTTGTATACAGTACACTACACGACCTGTTGGTAAGGAAAAATAAGGAATCTTGCTTACATGGGTCCTCTATTGCAAAAATCAACAGAGCGTCTTTCTAAGAGATAAGAACCAATCAGGTTTTGGGAGTAGGAATCTGGATAATGTGAGTCCTCATATACAGAAAACTGCACTGTCTATTGCTAAAGAAGAATAAGGAATCTGGTTTACACGTATATTCAATCCAAAAAAAATTCAGGGTGTCTTTCTAAAGACTAAACACGTATTTTGGGTTTTTGAAGCAAAATCTAGGGAAAATGAAATCCTCATATGCAGGCTACTGCACGGAATTTTCCTAAAAAAGAA
>NW_007046875.1:0-789 GCF_000164805.1 Carlito syrichta
GATTATTGTAACTTATACTAAAGTTTCAAATGCGGAAAGTGAGAGTTCCTGCTGTGTATCTTTTGATAAGGATTCTTTCGGCTCTTCATGATTGTTTTAAATTTCATATGAATTCACTATTGTAATTTCCAGGTCTGAGAAGAATGATGTTAACTTATTGGTTTTGTCCCTGTTTCACTCGTTGGCCTAAACGGCTAATTTTTCAATTAAAAGATGTGAGCAAAGTCAGGAAATCCAGCATGTCAGCTTGCCATTCAGGACATCAGCCTCAGAACTGTGACATCATAATGGGCGGGACCTTGACGACTGAGCAAGCCTTCAGTATCAAGGATTTATGTACAGTGCTCTGACAAGAGCGGAAGATATGGTGGATTTTCATTCCCAAGAATTGAAGGAAGCAAGGTGTTCACACCTATCCGAAAACGTCTGCACGGGTAAGTGGCCGTCCTAGGATCCAGTGGGCAATGTAGTCTTTTTGTTTTCACGCAGAAGTTATTGAGAGGACAGAAAAGCTCCCACAGTGGGAGGTCCCTGAGGGGGTCCCCACGATGTAGTCTTTCATTACTATGGTCACAGAGACTTGTTGGAGTTTGGGTCATAGCACAAACTAATCATATGTCATCACTTTTCTGTGGGTGTAGACAACTTCTGCATGTTTTTCATATTATTTTTCAGACGATGAGGCGGGTGTCTCTCAAGATATTGAACATCGGCTCAGTAACATCAAAGTCACGCTTTCTAGAATTTTCGATTATCTAAATTTTTTATATGAATGAGGAGCCCAATTCT
>NW_007046876.1:0-460 GCF_000164805.1 Carlito syrichta
CGCCACCTGGGATCGGAGGGTGGGGAGCCGCAATGGACCTCACCGCCCGGGTTCAGAGGGAGCGGGCCCGCGGTTGTCTCGCCACCCGAGTTCGGAGATTTGGGAGCCCACTGTGGACCTTGCTGCCTGGGTTCGGAGGATGCAGGGCCCGCGAATCTCACCATCTTGGTTCGGAACACACAGTGGACCTCGCCACCTGAGTTGGGGGGGGTGGGTGCAGGATCCGCGGTGGACCTTGTCGCCCGAGTTCGGACGGTTCGGTCTGGATCCTTTGGATGACTGCAACGCCCTGCCCAAGTGAGTGGGCAAGCGGGAAGGTTCACGTTTCTGCTGGGCTGGGGGGGCGCCCAGAGAGGGAAGTAAGTGCTGGTGCTCGTAGGTTTCAATGCTGAGCTTTTATGGGGGCCCCGGGGGCGATTGGTGGTCATCCAGGCGGAACACCAGGGACCCCTGGGGGTTG
>NW_007046877.1:0-756 GCF_000164805.1 Carlito syrichta
CATTCCTAAGATTGCAGTTTCTATACTGTAGGCTGTTAGCACATGAACAGCTAACCCCACAGTGTTTCACAATTGTAAAGCCTAACTCACACTTCTAACAGTATAAACATGCGCAATGCCTCTTTCTTCATGATTTTTCCAACATTATTCAAGTTCCATTTTTCAATGTTTTTTAAAATTTTATTTTGTGGCTTGATTGTTAGAGTCAGAGTCTAACTCTGTCGCACAGAGTAGACGGTCACAGACACTGCAGCCTCCAACTCCTGGGCTCGGGCCACTCTTCCAGCTCAGCCTTCCAAGTGTCTGGAACTTTGTTGAGCTCAGGGAGAAACGAACTGAACGTGCACCACAGGGAGGAGAGTTTGATGGCACCTTTTTTTCCAAGTTGATGGGCGGGTGTCAGACAGGCCTGTTAGCGTCCTCTTGAGCCACAGCGCCATCGTGAGGAAATAGTTTCATAGATGAGTCGGACAGACCTTTGCCTGCCCTAGCCTTTGAGGAAGCAAGGGTTGAACAGAACTGGCAGAACCCAGAGCAAGATGCAGACATTTGGGGAATTTCTGAGGACTGAGGGATCGAGACTGAGTCAGCAGCTTCCAAGAGGTCTCAGCACAGACAGGAGGGGGAAAGGGTTTCAGTTTCCTCAGAGTTTGAGCAGTTCTAGAGCATAAGATTTGCAGTCAAGATCAGGCCTTGTGGTATTTACCATAGAAACAGGGTACGAGGAGTTGTAGGCATCTTGTTTCTTTTTGTGTG
>NW_007046878.1:0-935 GCF_000164805.1 Carlito syrichta
CTAGGAGAGCTTGGAGCCCTATCTTCAAAGTCCTAAAGGATAAACAATTTCAACCAAGAATAACCTACCCAGCCAAGCTAAGCTTCATCAGTGAGGGAGAATTAAAATCTTTCCCAGATATCCAATCCCTAAGAACTTATGCAGCCACAAAACCATCTCTACATGAAACACTTAAGAAAGTACTAAACACAGAAGAAAAGGAAAAAAGAACAACGTTCTTCACAAGAGTACAGGGAAAAGAATAAAATATACACGAACCAACCCCAAAAGCAAAAGAAAGACAAAAAAAAAAAGAAAAAAGAAAAAACCAAGTGGAAGAACAATAACTCAATAAGAACTCCATGATAGGGATGAACTCTCACATTTCAATAATTAGTCTGAATGTGAATGGACTAAACGCACCACTGAAAAGACATAGAATGACAAAATGGATAAAATATCACCAGGCAACAATATACTGCCTTCAAGAGACCCATCTCACTAGAAAGGACATACACAGACTCAAAGTAAGAGGATGGGAAACAAATTTTCAGGCGAATGGAACACAAAAGAAAGGAGGAGTCGCGATCCTAATTTCAGACAAAATACCATTTAAGCTATCAAAAATTAAAAAAGATACAGAGGGCCACTACATAATGATAAAAGGTTCACTCCATCAACAAGAAATATCTATCCTAAACATATATGCACCCAACATAGGCGCACCAACATTCATAAAGCAACTTCTAGGAAAACTAAAGAAAGACATTGACTCTAACACCATAATAACTGGGGACTTTAATACACCACTCACAACCTTAGACAGATCATCAGGACAAAAAATCAGCAAGGGAGATCCGGAACCTCAATGAGACTCTGGACCAAATGGACTTAATTGATACCTATAGAACACTCCATCCAAAGACCACAGATACACATTCTACTCATCACCACAT
>NW_007046879.1:0-738 GCF_000164805.1 Carlito syrichta
CAATAAATAAATTTTAAAAAGCCAGGCGTGGTAGCGTGCGCCTGTAGGGCCAGCTACTTGGAAGGCTGAGGCAGAAGGATCACCGGCGCCCAGCAGGCCAGGCTGCGGTGGCCGGGAGCAGCCACTGCACTCCAGTCTGGGCAACTGAGACTCCAACTCAAAAAAAAAAAAAAGAGATGGTTAGATCAGGCACTTCCTTGTCTTCAGGCCAGTTAGGCTTTGATAAAATTCCAGAAGTTCAATCCCTGGTAAAAAATTGTTTCTTGTCAGTACAGGTCTTGTTAAGAACAAGAGCCCTGATGAGTTTTAAAATTTCTTTTTTCCCGCTCTGCCTGCCAGAGACTAGAGGGGTTTTCTGCAATATTCACTGTGAAGACCTGGAAGAGTTCCCAGAGCTCAAAAGTGCAAAAGTGTGTGAGGCCCCTCTGGCTGGTTCCCTTGGAGTGTTTAAAGTCTCAGAGTTGCCCACAGGGAGCCTCCAGCAATAAACTCAGTTTTTCCCACCCTGGCCACCCAGGCACTAGCCCCCGAAGAGGTCTCTGATAGTGGGTTTCTGCTCAGGCAAGTATTAAATCTGTATATGTGTATAATTTCAGGGACTCTAGTTTTCCCTGTGATCTGACTTAGAGCTGGATCTAAGAAGAACCATTTTTCATTTTGTTGAGATTTTAACTTGTTAGAATAAAGTGGCACTTCTACACTTCTTATATGCTGGAGCAAAAATGCAAGTCTAGGGTA
>NW_007046880.1:0-734 GCF_000164805.1 Carlito syrichta
CAACAACTGTCTCTATGGTTTTAAAACTGCTCAATTGTGAGTCAGCACAGCTCTGTGTCCTCCTT
The DNA here is from genome assembly GCF_000164805.1 of Carlito syrichta. Taxonomy (NCBI): domain Eukaryota; kingdom Metazoa; phylum Chordata; class Mammalia; order Primates; family Tarsiidae; genus Carlito; species Carlito syrichta. The sequence goes on from NW_007046880.1 coordinate 66, forward strand.
GCAAATTCAGTTTTCTCAAGTTTTGCGATTTTCTATTTTTTTTATTGACTGAGTTCTATCATTCTGAATATCAATGAAATAAAATTGGGTGTAGGGCAATAAGTTTTGAAGATACCGGTACCAAAACCTTCCATTTTCCCTCTTACCTTGTGGAAGCAAAAATTGGATATGGGGCTAGATAACTGTATTCTTCTAAGGCAACAACTAAAAAATAAGTTATTACATGAGCTGACCCTTGTACAAGACAGGAGAGCCTGCAATGTTTGAGAGCATCTCACATGATATTTTATTTTTTCTATTTTTTTTATTTTTCAGTTGGAGTCTCACTCTGTCGCCCAGACTGGAGTGCAGTGGCTGCTTCTGGCCACCGCAGCCTCGACCTGCTGGCCTCCAGCGATCCTTCCACCTCAGCCTTCCGAGTAGCCGGAATTACAGGCGCGAGCTACCACACCCGGCTAATTTTTTGATTTTTATTGTAGAGATGAGGTCTCGCCTGCCCAGGCAGGTCTCGAACCCGTGGGCTCAGGCAGTCCACTCACCTCAGCCTCCCAAAGGCGCGGGATTACAGGCTGAGCCACCGAGTCCGGCATCACATGATTTTTTAAAGAATACTTTTTATTGTTATCTACTGGTCATTTTGTAAATCTAAATGCATGCATTTACTTTTTT
>NW_007046881.1:0-1005 GCF_000164805.1 Carlito syrichta
ACTGAATTCAGACTACTGGAACCTAGCTGGGAGAGAAGGAGGCCAATCCAGGAGTAAAGGCATCAGGAAGAGGATAGAGCCAGGTCATGTATATGGCCAGTTCTCCAGGGGATAACGAGTCGTGGGTCTTATCATTTTCAGGCACAACTTGGAATGATTCGTCAGTTAACCTGTGAGCCCGACATGGTGGCGTGCATCTAAAATTCCTTCCAGCTACAAGGAAGGCTGAGTCGGGGGCATAGCCTGAGTCCACCAGTTGGAGTCTGCGATGCCCATGAGCACCTCACTGCACTCTAGCCTGGGCGACAAGAGTGAGAACTCACACAAAAAAAGAAACAAGATGCCTACAACTCCTAGTACCCTCTTTCTATGATAAATGCCTCAAGGCCTGCTCTTGACTGCAAATGGCATGCTCTAGAACTACTCAAACTCTGAGGAAACTGAAACCCTGCCCCCCTCCTGCCTGTGCCGAGACCTCTTGGAAGCTGCTGACTCAGTCTTGGTCCCTCATTCCTCAGAAATTCCCCAAATTTCCGCACCTTGCTCTGGCTTCTGCCAGTTCCGTTCAATCCTTGCTTCCTCAAGGGCTAGGGCATTGCAAAGATCTTTCCGACTCGTCCATGAAACTATGTCCTCACGATGGCGCTGTGGCTCAAGGGGACGCTCACAGGCCTGTCTGACACCCGCCCAGCAACTTGGAAAAAAAAGGGCCATCAAACTCTCCTCCCTGTGATCCACCTTCAGTTTTTTTTTTCTTCCTGAGCTCCACAAAGTTCCAGACACTTGGAAGACTGAGCTGGAAGAATCGCCCGAGCCCAGGAGTTGGAGGCTGCAGTGTCTGTGACCGTCTACTCTGTGCGACAGAGTTAGACTCTGACTCTAACAATCAAACCCCAAGATAAAGAAAAAAAACCCTTGAAAAATGAAAAATGAATAATGTTGGAAAAATCATGAGAAAGGAGCCTTGCGTATGTTTATACTGTTAGGATGTGTGAGTTAGTCTTT
>NW_007046882.1:0-649 GCF_000164805.1 Carlito syrichta
TTCTGTGAGAGGTCACTCAGTATTATAGACTCTAGTTCCATCCAGGTTGCTGCAAAATTCATGATTTTGTTTTTTTTTATGGTTGCATAGTATTCGATCGTATATATGCACCACATTTTAAAAATCCAGTCTTCTTTTGATGGGCAGCATGATTGGTTCCAGGTTCTTGCTATTGTGAACAATTCTGCAATAAACATATGTGTGCAGGTATCTTTTTAATAGAGTGATTTGAGTTCCTCAGGATATATTCCCAGTAGGGGGATTGCAGGGTCATATGAGAGGTTGATATTTAGAGCTTTTAGGAATCACCACACTGCTTTCCACAGAGGAGGCACTAGTTTACACTCCCACCAACAGTGTAGAAGTGTTCCCTTTTCGCCACACCCTCTCCAGCAGCTGTTATTTTTTGAGTTGTTGATAATTGCCATTCTGACTGGAGTTAGGTGGTATCTTAGTGTTGTCTTGATCTGCGTCTCCCTGGTGATTAGTGAGGTTGAACATTTCTTCATGTGTCTGTTGGCTGCTCGAATGTCTTCCTTTGTGAAGTGTCTGTTCATATCTTTTGCCCATTTTATAATGGGGTTGTTTGTTTTTTTTCTTTTCAGCACATTTGAGTTCCTTGTAGATCCAAGATGTTAAGCCTTTATCA
>NW_007046882.1:1181-15823 GCF_000164805.1 Carlito syrichta
TCTTCACAATGTTGATTCTTCCAACCCATGAGCATGGGATATTTTTCCACTTGTTTGTGTCATCTTTGATTTCTTTGAGGAATGTTTTGTAGTTTTCATTGTAAAGGTCTCTCATGTTTCTGGTTAGGAAGATGCCAAGGTATTTCATTTTTGTGGTGGCTATTGTGAATGGAATAGTGCTTTTTATTTGGGTTTCTGTTTGTTTATTATTAGTGTAAAGAAATGTGACTGTCTTTTGTACATTTATTTTATATCCTGAGACTTTTTCAAAGTCCTTTATCAGTGTAAGGAGGTTTTTGACAGATTCTCTTGGGTTTTCAAGGTACATGATCATGTCATCTGCAAAGAGAGATAGCTTGACTTCCTCTTTTCCTATTTGAATACCCCTGATTACCTTCTCTTCTAATTACATTTATGGTTTTATGGATGTTGAACCAGCCTTGCATCCCTGGTATGAAGCCTACTTGGTCATGATGGATGATTTTTGAGAGGTGTTGTTGAATCCAGTGTGCTAGGATCTTGTTGAGAATTTTAGCATCTATGTTCATCAAAGGTATTGACCTGTAGTTCTCTTTCTTTGTTGGATCTTTACCTGGTTTGGGTATCAACGTGATGTTGGTTTTGTAAAATGATTTGGGGAGAGTTCCATCTTTTTCAATCACCTGAATACCTTCAGTAGGATTGGTATCAGCTCCTCCTTAAATGTCTTGTAGAATTCTGCTGGAAAGCCATCTGAACCAGGGCTTTTATTTGTAGGTAGTTTTCTTATTATGCAGACAATTTCCTTGATTGTTATTGGTCTATTTAGGGTCTGAATTTCTTCTTGTTCCAACCTAGGTAGGTTGTGTGATTTCAGAAAATCCTCCATTTCCTTAAAGTTTTCAAGTTTGTTTCCATACAAGTGTATGTAGTAGTCTCTAATGATCTTTTGTATTTCTTCAGGGTCAGATGTGACTTCATCTTTTGTGTTTCTGATTGTGCTTATTTGGTTTTTTTTCTCTTTTTTTCTTGGTCACTGTAACTAGGGGACCATCAATCTTGTTTATCCTTTTGAAGAACCAGCTTTTTGTTTCATTGATTTTTTATATTATCTTTTTGTCTTCTATGTCCTGGATTTGGGCTTTTATTTTGTGATCTGGATTTTTCTGCTGAAATTAGAGTTTTTGTGGCTTTGCTTTTCCAGCTTCCTTAGGTGGCTTGTTAGGTTGTTAATTTGTATTTCTTCCATTTTCTTCATGTGTGTTTGTAGGGATATAAATTCCCATCTTACTACAGCTTTTAAGGCATCCCAGAGATTTTGGTAAGATGTTTCTTCATTTTCATTTCTTTCCAGTTATCTTTTGATCTCTGTTTTGATTTCATCATTGACCCAGGAGTTGTTTAGCATCATGCTGTTTAGTGTCCATGTCTTTGTGGGTTTTAGGGGTACCTTGTTGGTGTTAATGTTTATTTTTATTCCACAGTGGTCCGAGAAGGTGCATGGTAGAATTTCGGTCCTTTTTAAATTTGCTTATGCTTGGTTTATGGCCAATTACGTGGTCATTCTTAGAATACATTCCATGCGTTGATGAGTAGAATTGCATTCTGTGGTCTTGGATGGAGTGTTCTGTAGGTATCAATTAAGTCCACATGGTCCAGAGTCACATTGAGGTTCTGGATCTCCTTGCGGATTTTTTGTCCTGATGATCTGTCTAGGGTTGTGAGTGGTGTATTGAAGTCCCCAGTTGTGATGTTGTTAGAGTCAATATCTTTCTTTAGTTTTTCTAGAAGTTGCCCTATGAAAGTAGGCACACCTATGTTGGGTGCATATATGTTTAGGATAGATATTTCTTGTTGATGGAGTGAATTTTTATCGTTATGTGGTTTCCTTCTGTAACTTTTTAAATTTTTGATAGCTTAAATGGTATTTTGTCTGAAATTAGGATCGCAACTCCTCCTTTCTTTTGTTTTCCATTCGCCTCAAAATTTGTTTCCCATCCTCTTACTTTGAGTCTGTGTATGTCCTTTCTAGTGAGATGGGTCTCTTGAAGGCAGTATATTGTTACCTGGTGATATTTTAACCATTTTGCCATTCTATGTCTTTTCAGTGGTGTATTTAGTCCATTCACATTCAGGTTAATTATTGAAATGTGAGAGTTCATCCTTATCATAGAATTCTTATAAAGTTGTTGTTCTTCCACTTGGTTTTTTTGTCTTTCTTTTGGTTTTGGGGTTGGTTCATGTATATATTATTCTTTTTTCTGTACTCTTGTGAAGAACGTTGTTCTTTTTTCCTTTTCTTCTGTGTTTAGTACTTTCTTAAGTGTTTCATGTAGAGGTGGTTTGGTGGCAGCATAAGTTCTTAGAGATTGGATATCTGGGGAAGATTTTAACTCTCCCTCACTGATGAAGCTTAGCTTGGCTAGGTAGGTTATTCTTGGTTGAAATTGTTTATCTTTTAGGACTTTGAAGATAGGGCTCCAAGCTCTCCTAGCCTGCAGGGTTTCTGTAGATAAATCTACTGCTATTTTAATTGGTCTTCCATGGTCGGTGATCTGGCCTTTTTTTCTTGTTGACTTTTGGATTTTTTCTTTTATGCCTACTTTGTTTAGGTGAATTATTACGTGTCTGGGAATTGGTCTTCTCATTTGTTGTCTTGCAGGGGTTCTCTGATGCTCTTGTGTTTGAATTTTTGCATCATTATTTAGATCAGGGAAGTTTTCTTGAATGATCTCATGGAAAGTTTGTTCCAGTGTGGTCTCTGTTTCTCTTTCTGCCTCAGGAAGGCCAATTACTCTTAGGTTCAGTCTCTTGATGTAATCGCTCATCTCTTGAAGGTTTTGTTCTTTTTGAGCTTGTTTTCTGTGTTTTTGAGAGTTTGGGTTAGTTCCATATTTTGGTCCTCAAGCTCTGAGATTCTTTCTTCTGCTTGGGTAATTCTACTTTCCATGCTTATCAGTTTGTTATTTATTTTATTCATAGTATTCTTTATTACTGTTATCTCAGATATCAGCTCCTTCCTAGTTTCTTCTTGTGTCTCCTCAATTCTTTTTAATCTCTCCATTAATGTCTTGATATCTAGGTTTATAGTTTGAGACCCTTCATTCTGGGAGCTCTTCATTGTTTGCATTCCGAAGTCAGTTTTCTCAGTGTTTGCCCTCCCAGGGGTCTGGGAGAGACCCATACTCTTCTTTTGTTTTTTCTTCATTTGTGTAGATTTTTCTCTCTCTCCCCCTTTGCCTCCCCTTCCTTAATTCTGCTTTTGAGGGAAGGTGAGCTTTCTTTTGTTTCACTTCTGCAATATCCTGTTCTTCCTTATGAGGGTCTTCTGGCTTTGTTCACTTTTGAGGTTGGAGTGTGGGCTGTGCACTGTACTTTTTGCAGTTTTGAGGTTTAGTTGATGGGGAAACTGTGGTTCAGAATGTATATGCTAATTCTAGCATCCACGAACAGGTGTATTAGCACACTGGAACCTATTTCCCTCTGCCTTACAATCTGTCCATGCAGTAGTATGTGGGCTTGGTCCCTAGATTAAAAAAGGGGATATAAAAGAGGAAAATAATGGAGAAAGGGGGAGTCAATAGGACATTAGAAAGAGAAAAGAGCGAGAGGGAAAACAGACATACATACCAACTATCAGGTGAGAGAGAGACACAAGGCCGGAGAGAAGTGAAGAAAGACACGTAAGAAAGATTCCCTAAAGAATACTGATAGCTACACAGAGACAGACCAATGAAATCATGAGTCAGTGTAAGTCAGAAGGCAAACAACAAAGGTGATCAAAACAAACAGTCAAAATGATAAAATCATAAGTCAAAATAAGAGATCAGACTAATGTCACTTCAGCTCTGATATCTGGCCTCTCCCCTTTGTTTTTCATTGCAGGCAGCTAGATTTACTCGCAGTTTGGGTTTGGCTGCCTGGGAGTTGCTTTTGCCTTATTCTGCATAGGGGTGGGGCTTTGTCTCCTGTTTAGGGACGTTACCTTAGGAACCGAGGTGGGAGTTGTTGATAGGTGGGTGGGGCAATGGAAATCTCTGCCTGGAGAGTGGCGGAGGCAGATTCTCTTTCGTAGATCTGTTTCTCTCCGCTTGTCTGGGTCCCCAAGCTTGGGGTTACGTGCTGAGTGCCTCAGCCTGTGTAGGCCCAGAGCTCCAGAGCTCCAAAGCTCCAACAGGCAGGAGGTGAGCAGCAAGAGTGGCCCTGTGCCCCCCACAGGGTACTTCAGCCTGGAATGGGACCAGTGTCTCTGAGGGTCCGGTGCCCAGAGTCTCCCTGAGCAACCAGCGGCTTGGTGCTGGGTGCTGGGCATGAGATGATGTAGCCAGGGAGGGATCTGAGACCCAAGACTCCCATGCAGGCGAGAGTAACATATGGTGGAACAGCCGCAGCAGGAGGCCGCAATATCCGGCCCTGCATGGAACCGAATGTCCCCGGGCCTTGGACCAGCATGGCTGGTGGTGGGCTGGGGGATGGGGGAAGGAAAGTAAGAGTCTTTTTGGGAACTCACGTTCGAAGAATCTCACAAGTTCACCTATGCCGTCGCCATCTTACCGGAACTCTGTAAAGAGGTTTTCAATTCTCATGTGTCTAATCCTTGAAGTGGAATTACTGGTCACATGGTAACTTTCTTAACTCTTTAAGAAACTGCCAAACTATTTTTTACAGAGGCTGCACCAGTTTATATTCTCACCAGCAATATATGAATGCTGCAGTTTGTTAATCCTTGCTAACATTTGTTATTCTCATACTTTCCTTTAGTCTTTTGTCCTTTAGTTCTTTGATTATAATAGTTTGTCTTTATCTACTCTGTATTAATTGGGATTCCTAAAGAATTATTTCTATTGATTTTTAACCCTCCATCCTCTATAAAGACAATAGTTCTTGTTTCTTTGTATGCCTCATAAGTTTCAAAACAAAATTGTACTTTTTATATAACATAATGTGGCAAATTTGTAAATTAGATTCTGTCCCCAGGGTTTGCTTGTGCAGTATCTGTTGCTGATTACTTGCTTAATAACATTTTTGGGCTTATTGTGTAAGTCTGCATTACTTATTGTATAAAGTCTGTCATGTGTAGCCACTTAAGTCTCTGTTCCTTTAGCTTAGTGGTCAGCTAACGAGTGTGTGGGGGGCATGTTTTTATTGTTTCAGAAGACTGTCTGCAACTTTATTTTGGACTTTACTCCTGCTTGCACAGAGCCTGTAATTCAACCAGCAGGCACTATTAGGGTTTTTCAGATTTTTCCTTAGCATATACATAGCACTGGGGCAAACACACAATCCTACATGTGTATGGCCTTCTGATACCCACAAATACAATAGAGATTTTCAAAACCAACTGGACATCTAATTTTTTGCTTTAAAAATTTTTGTTTTGATCAACCTCTTATTAGCTTCAATTGGCTTCACTATTTGAAATAGTTGTGATGTCAAAAAATTGCCCCAGAGATAGCATTGTTCATACAGAGTATACACTTTGATTAGGTGAGTTAGATACATTTTCTGAAAAGGAAACTTTTGTACAGCTGACATACTAGAAAAATCAGGACAATTTTATAAGAATGAAGCTTCTGAAGGCAGAAAGAGGAAATCCTTTCTTGCAGTAGCTGCTAGGCTGCTGGTTTTCCCAGCCACTGTGGTGCAAGCCTACTGGATTTCAAGGCTACCATATAGCTGGGTACAAAATGTTGAGATAGGACAAGTTATATGGCCACAAAACTTTCTGTTCTTGCTGAGATTCACTTGTTTTTCTTGCATAAACACTCCATTGATAGTTACAAGTCTTTGGTTGAATTCCTGAGTTTCAGGGGGAAAAAGTTGGTTTTGACAATATTTGTCCCTAACCCCCAAATCCAAACTCCAAAATGCTCAAAATTTCTAAAATTTCTGAGTGCCACCATGAAGCTAAAAGTGGAAAATTCCACTTCTGTCCTCATGTGACAGGTCACACTCAAAGTGCAGGCTTATAGTGATTAAAATGATGTTAACATCACAAAAACGTGCCTAAACATAACATACTAAAAATGTATCATGGACTAAAAAATGTGTGTGAAGGACCACAGCATCATGCTTTCAAAACAGAACAAGAAATTAAAACTGAACAAGAAATCAAAGAGAGATTTCTACACCAAAAACCATTTTTAATAAGGCAGATAGATGGCCTGGAGAAAACATTTTAAAAAGTCATCCAGCAGCATACCTTCTTATCCCTAGAGGACCTACTTCTTGGTCCCTCAACTGCTTCTGATGTCTCTTCTTAACTAATAAAATAAAATATAGTGTACAATAACCTTTCATTAAGAAAGCAGTATCATAGGCAGAGATCGAAAGCCTTTCACTACTTGTTACTATTGTTTAACAGCTGATACAGGTATTCTGGTGATGCTACTGCGGTATCTAGTTGCTCTGAGCACATTATTTTTACAGTATTGATGGTATGCCATATTTTTCTAATACTTATATGTAAATAAGCATAAGAAAATAACTGCTTGTGTAGCATATAAATTCAGAGTCAGGAATGATGGTGATGCCAAAGAACCACACATTGTCCGCATGGGTGATTGAAATAGTGACAACTTTCTTCATTTCTTAATTGTACAACTCAATGATTTTTAATAATTTTGCAAAGTTGTGCAACCATCACCACGATATTATTTTATAACATTTCCATTACCCCAAAACGGGGTGATAGTGAACAGAGATTGACTGAATCTCTCTTTCCATTCACAGTCATAGGCAAGCAGTAATGTACTTTTTATCTCCATAGACTTTCCTTTTCTGCACATTGCGTATAAATACTTATACAATGTGGTTTTTTTGGGGGGGTCTTCTTTTTGTAACTTTCATTTTGTTTTTAAAATTTATCCATGTTGTAGCATGTATCAGTATTTCTTACCTTTTTTGAAAAATAATATCCCATTGCTTGGAAATATGGTATTTTGCTTGTTCACTCACCAGTCAATGGAAATTTTGGCTATTTCTGCCTTTTCAGCTCTTATGAATATTCTGCCTTGAACACTTGCATACAGATCTTTGTGTGGAAGCACATTTTTATGTATTCTTCTTAGATTCACAGGAGTGATATATCTGTTTCATGTAAGTAGACATATAACTTTTAAAGACAAGTAAAAGGTATTTTCCAAAGTGGTTGTCCCAATTTCAGTCCATAGAGGCAGTGGGTGAGGGTACCAGTTTGTCTGCATCCTTAACAATACTTGTTACTGTCTGTCTAAAAAAGATATTATAGCCATCTTAGTGGTGTGATGTGGTATCTCATTATAGTTTTAACTTGCATTTTCCTAATAATTAATACTGTTAGACATCTCTTCATGATTTTATTTGCCACCCTCTTTGTTGAAGATGATATTTTTTTCTGACTCAATGTATTCAAACCTTGTTTTAATAACAAATCTATTAAAATGTGTAAATTTATCTTTAGTTTATGAGTATGAGGTTTATGTGAAACATAAAAAATTTGTGTTTATACTTGGGTCTCTATCCTCAAGACATCTTATTATGTATATGCAAATATTACAAAATCTTAAAAAATCTACAATCCAACACACTTCTGGTCCCAAGTATTTTGAATACTAAACACTCAATCTGTATTCTCACTGCTTTTATGGAGGAGCAGATTTTGCTTCATCATTGTAAAAGTACTTGTGTCTGTTGTAGAGTTTTTATAATGGCTTGCCATCAATTAAATAGGTGAACTTCTAAGCCTGTGTCATTGTCTTATCTGTTATGCTATCATTAATGGAAAAGTGATCATTTTTACATGTGCTATGGCAGCAGCCCCCAACCTTTTTTGGCATCAGGGACCAGTTTCATGAAAGACCATTTTCCTACAGACTGGGGGATGGGGTAAGATTATCAGGAATTAGATTCCCATAATAAGTGCGCAAACTAGATCCCTCTATTTGCAGTTCACAATAGGGTTCATGCTCCTATGAGAATCTAATGCCTCAGTTGATCTGACAGAAGACAGAGCTTCAATTGCCTGCCACTCACCTCCTGCTGTGTGACCTGATTCCTAACAGTTCACAGATAATACCAGTCCATGACCGGGTTTGAAGACCCCTGTGCTATGGGCAAAAAGAAAGTAATAATACAATTTCCCCCATACTCTTCTAATGAGAAATATTACATTGACTTACTTCAGAATGTTAAACTAACCCTACACTGATAACATACCCTACTTGAGCATGATGTATTTCTTTTTTAACATATGACAATATTCACTGGACACAATGTTGTTTAGAATTTTTGCCTTTATGCTTATTGCAAGATTGGTATGTTGCTTTGCTTTCATATAATATCTTTGTCATATTTTGGTACCATAAAATTGCAGTGAATATCAAACTGCTTTAAAAACTAAAAGATCTTTTGTCAGTATGTAGGGCTGCAAGCAAACATATTGAGAATACCAGTGCAGACACTTTAAGCAACCGGCATATTAAACTGATTGGAAAGTATGTGAGGATAGGCTAATCCAGAGCTAGAAGAGAACAGCTGAGATGCACAGTAAAATCATGCCCTGCCTGGAGGTAGCCAAAGCTTGTGCTATAAAGAAAGGAAGGTGCTGAAGAGTTTTTTCCTCACCTCTCTGCCTTCAAGATTATGTCCTATTCCTCCTGTGTGTATTAGTAAATCTATTTCTTATCCTCATTGCTGAAGTCAGACATATTCTTAGCTACCAAGCAAGTAGAACACATCCAACTTTCAGAGGTGCGTAGAAAGAATGTGAAGGTTTACTTGGACTGAAGTTCACATTTCAAAATGACCAAGTTAGTCTTTTGACTTTATCAACTAATAAAATTTTTGCATACTCATGGAGACATAAAATCAGGAGTTAAGGAAGAAAACATTTATTGCACAAGTTAAACTTCAGTCCCATAGTGCAAAATGAAATGACATTTTTCATAAATCTAGAAAATATCTTGCTAATAATACATTGTCTTGCTTTGTCTTTGTGTCTTTGCAGGCATTTCCAATGTTAATGGGTTAAAGGAAAGCACCTCAAATGCACCTATCTGAACATTGCTGGGAGGGGGTTTCAATTGCTCTGGCTACACAGTGCTCTGGCTACTCAGTGGGAAGAGGGGAGTTGGTGAGATTTGACGCATGCCTGTGGGAAAGAAATGCCATCCTAATGCCTCAATATTCACCTTTAATAGTAAGAATTCCAAAGGGCCAGGCCAGCCCTGCAACACTCTGAAAGGAGGGCAGTCCATAGAGGCTCTTGAAGTTGTACCCAGGAAGTTATTCCACATTTTCTCTTCCCGGCAGGTGAGCAGAAATGGCAGGTACTTCCGGGTCAACGTAAGGCATTTCCGACCTGGAGCTCTGGAAACCACAGCTCCCCCTGCTGGTGGCCCTGCCAGAACCAACAGAAACAGGTTCAGGCTCCACTTGTACTCGGTTTTCATCATGAAGCTGAACAAATTGTCTCTGCTCACTGTGACCATCTTCTGCCTCCACATGGCCCAGGCTGGAGTCCTGAGGAGTTTGGGTAAGACGTGGTGATCCTGGGTGTGGGTTGGGGTTGGGGACATCTCTAAGACGTCTGTGGAAGGAGCTGGCTTTGATGGCTGGAAGGACGCATTGGTGCCCCAACTCACTGCGTCATTTTTCTCCAGCTACACCGAAACCTGGATACTGCCCAGAGTTCACTCTGGAATGCCCTTTCACCATGTTCCCTGTGTGCCGGCGTGATAGAGGTTGCCAGGGGGTCAAGAAGTGCTGCTACTACAACTGTCGATATGAGTGTGTGGAGCCCTGGTGGACTTTGGATTGAGGTGAGTGCCCCCAGATCTGCTGTTCTTGGTGCTGCCCTTGAAACCTTCCTCAGAACCATTTGTCTTAGAGGGAGTTGAAAACTGTTCATGCACTAGAAATCACCGATGTCAGAACTTTAAATTGAGTTGTTCCACAGATCTGTCTCTGGACAATAAGGAGGGAAACTCAACACAACCTACTTTCTCAGAATTTGCATCTTTCATTCCATGTAATAGGTATCACAAGTCTCTATTTAATGAGGACATTTGGACAAAATTATCTGTGAGTTTCTCACTGGTTATTGCATGTTTTTAATGATTATTTTCAGTTCTCTCTTTTAACAGTTTATAGTAAGGAAAACACCATTCTCTTCACGTTTGAATTGTGAGGCAAGGGATCATAAGATCATAATTCCTTAGGATGGTTTGCCTAGAATGCCTGATCCTCATTCTCCATTTCCTTGGCAGCACGTCAGTGCTCTTGGGAGGAGAGTCCCTAGCAGGATTCAGCCCACAGTGGTTCTTGGCTACAAAACCATGCCTCCTGCAGTTTTCACTTTTTATGTATCTGGGTCTCTCTTCTATTTCGAGATGGAAACCCCTTCTTATCCAGGCCTGAGAAAACACTGATGTCATAGGCCCAGACTTGGAAATGAGTCTTCAATTCTTTCATGATTCTCCCAGGCCCAGGACCGCCTTTTAGCAAGAGTTAAATGCTTGCTAATATGACAACAAAGCAAAGAAATAAAGTATCATATATTAGAAACAACATGAAAATCTGCAAGACTGCTGGATCTTCTCTTGTTCCCTTTTTCTTCTGCTGCCTTGTTGGGTGATCTTTTAGGATCTGTAAAAAAGATGGGTACAGTATCACATTTAGTTGCTATCAATTCATGGATTTCTGTTCTGATATATTTGTCTCTTCCAATATCTTCTGACGCTCAGATTCTCTATTGGTCAGATTCCAGGGACATTTTAGAGTCTACTTTTCTCTGTTTAGAGCTTCTCGAAGGCATACACATTATTCTGAGTTGGAAGAGCAGCCATTTTGCCACAATTTTTCTGGTACTGCTACTGATGCTATTTCCACTTGTTGGAGTAATTGGAGTAGTATGATCTAGGACTAGTTGGAAACTTTGGGTTGGAAACATAGCAGAGCATATCTTAGTTGTAAGTTATCTTCCTTCCTAAAATTTGGAAATTAGGTAAACAAAAACTTTGTGGTACAACCTAGCTGCTCTGAGTCTTAGGTTGAGGGTTGAGCCCCTAGTCTACTTAATAATAAAGTGTCATTAGCTATGAATTTCCTAACTTTATGACTCTGTGCCTCAGTCTTCCTTAAGAACCACACAGGTAGTGAGGTCTGAGAAGGTGGTCTTCCAAATTTTTTTTATCTTTAACAAATATCTTTAACAATTTTGAAAAACTACTTACCCCTAGCATATTTTAAGTTGACATCTAATTTTTTTTATCATGGCTGCGCAGTTTCAGGGATATGATTGTGGGTATATGATGGAAAAATTATGCTTTCTTTTTTCATTAGCTTTTTCTCTTCTTTTTCCTCCATTTTTTTCATTTTGTGAACTATTCAAACCAAAACCATAGCTGAGAAGGTGTGTTTAGGACTACTGAAAAGCAGATGCCCAGACAGATAATCAAGAGTATATTAGGGAAAATGCCTAATTGGAGTAATGGGAGACAACAAGTGGCAAGGAGAGCCACCAGATCATGATGCAGGTCTGCATCTCTTTTTCTGACAGTTATTTTGTACTTTTGACATATTTTGTCTTCAAGTAATGTAATTTCCCAGAAATTTTGTATTTACAGAGTTACTTTGCTTCACTTAAGGAGGAGGTTGTGGGAGGTACCCCACCCCTCCTATCTCGCTCATTGTCTTCAGCTACCCAGAAGCTCTCTGGAATCTAGCCTCTGAAATAAGTTGAAGAAACATCCTTAATTCACTAAAAGAGATCAAAGCAGTAAAAGGAAAGTGTGTTAATTTTAGGACTTGTTGAAAATAAGCTATTTTTATTGCTTCTATAGCATCCCTGTGCAATAGTTCTGAATATGATGCTTGAAGTGAATTTTGTCCTCCAGACAAAAATCATGATTTAGATACAAGTTATGGAGGTCCTTATTATTCCAACTTCTCAAGCAATGGGTGATGCTTTTACTAAGGAAGACAGCCTTGTCCAGGGAGTGTTGAAAGCAGACAAGGTCTGGGAAATAAGTCTCTAGAAATAGGTATGAAGCTCTGAATATTTCACTTTGCTGCCCCTGCACAGTCTGACTGGTGATATTGACATCTGATTAACAAAATGATCCTTGAAGGGCATAAGGGCCAACAAAATGACTGTGGGTGGATGTGGTTTTCCCTTTGTTTTATTCCAATTGTACAGGCTCCTTAAGGGAGAAACGTCTTTCTTCATTTTACTCAGTAAGTCAAAGACAGATAGAACTGGTTCTCTGACTTCCAGACCAGGGTTCATTTTACCATTGTTGGAATTGGCTGACTTAATTAATTTGTTTCAAATATAATCTCTATGATTGTAACTCTTGAATGACCATGTGTCTCCTGACACTTAAAATCTGCCATTATTTTCCAATCATTTAGAGTTTCAAAGGTAATTATTAATTCAGAGAATTATTAGGCTTACAGCATGATGAGAGCCTATTTTGAGAGATACAACTTTGGACCATTTATCTATTGGTCTTAGGCCCTACTGAGTCTTGATCCTGCCCACATAGGAGACTGTATCTGGACAGAGAAGAGCCTGAGTAGTGTCTTTTAACCCCCATTCACATATCCAGCTTCATACTCCTTGCCAGATACCCGCCCTTCTCAGATTCCCTTTCGAATTTCAGGATCAGGCAGTACCGTGCCATCTTTCATACCTATGTCTTACTTTTAACTGACATGGAGAAGTTCTCTGTTTTCACTAATCTTGGTAATACCATCTGGAAATAAGAAGGCCAGAGCAAGTGGTTTTCTGAATCCTTTAAACAGAAACTCCTAACTACTGAGGGCTTTATAAAGATAGTCTGAATGTGTGGCGAACTTTGGGGAAGAAATATGAAGAAGGAGAAAAGATTATTGGATTTGGAGTCTGACTGGCACAATTAGGGTCACCTAAAAGCCATTTTTAAGTCACTCATAGTGACTTTATGAGTACATCAGACATCAAGCTTTCAGCAACAAGGGGAGACACATACATGTCTGAAATTCCATGGTCATCTCTGAGGCAGATCCATAGAGCGGCAACGGGGGTCAGCTTAAGGAAAACTCAAGCCATTTTTTATGCTGTGTCTCAACTTGGACAGAGGACTCTCTTCCAACCAGTGCTGTGTGCCAGTTCTCTCAGGTAAGCAGGCGCCAGCCCCAGGAGGTAAAAACAGGCTCAGGCAGTGTTTATCAGCTCTTAGTATTTCTCCTGACCACAAGCCTTCCTTTAGAACAGGAAATGCCCCTTGAGATTGTCATGAACCACCTCCTTACATAAAGGATGAGATAACAAAGTCCCAGAGAGGACGATGAAGGATGTTCAAAATCACAGAGTGCTCTGTGACCATGTTAGGCCTAGAACTAAGATGTAGAGTTAACTTCTTAATAAGGTCACATTGATGGATTCAATTGATCTGGGTCATGCAAGGCAGTCCATAGGCTTGAGATTGAAACCCTAGAGTGATGAAACTGTGTAAAGCAAAATGTCCAAGCAAATTAAAGGGAAGATGCTACAGATGGAGACAATCTGGCTGAGATGATTTATGAATCTAAGCCAGCTATTCTCAGTAAGGTCTTCAGCACTTCCTCATTCTCCAGTTGTAATTATCTCAACTATTTGTACTTTTTACTTCTATCTCACAGCTTCAGGAACATGGCTTTGATAGACTTTCGAACCTCTTTCATTGTGGAAGGAACTGAGAGAGCCCTTTATGAGAATCTCTCCAGCTCATTCATTTTACACTTGATAGAACTAAAGTTCAAAAATGGGAAATGATTTGCCTAAAGTTGTTGATGATTCTTTTTTTTTTTTTCTTTTTTGAGTTGGAGTCTCACTCTGTTATTCAGACTGGAGTGCAGTGGCCGCTCCCGGCCACTGCAGCCTCGACCTGCTGGGCTCCAGTGATTCTTCCGCCTCAGCCTTCCAAGTAGCTGGAACTACAGGTGTGCGCTATCACGCCCAGCTAATTTTTGATTTATTGTAACGTGACATAGGAAATGAAACGGAAATATGATAATTTTTAAACTTGTGTTTAATAATGATTCATGAGTTAGCATTCTTTCCCCTGTTAACTGCCTTCTCATACTCTTTGCTCTCTTTTCTATTGGGTTGTTCATAATATTTTAGTTGATATAAAAAAAAATTTCCAGTTGACTTTGTTTCCCGTTTATTTTTAAGAGTGGTTCTTATATTTAAAAATTCATCATTTTCTCTCACACATTTAAAAAAATATTTTTCTAGTTATTGTTTTACTTTGATTATATAACATTTTAACTGTACAAAAGTTTTCAACTTCTGCAAAGTCAATTTTTTTTTTTTTTTTTTTTTTTTTTTTTTTTCATTAAACAATAATTTTTATTATGGTTTTGGGGGGCACAGTTAAGGGAAGGGGAAAAAAGAATATTCATTCAGGTGCCCAGTAAATAAAAAGTGTTTCCCATCCCCCCGAATTACATTTGCTAATGGGATCCAACCCCCCCCCCCCCCGTGGGCCCGGATTCAGGTTTAACCTTTGCTTAGGATCTTTGCTCTTCAGGTTGCATTGAATGTGTGGCACATACACTGTGTGTGTGTGTGTGTGTGTGTGTGTGTGTGTGTGCGTGTGTGTGTGTGAGAAGCTCTTCAGGTTGCATTGAATGTGTGGCACATACACTGTGTGTGT
>NW_007046883.1:0-1470 GCF_000164805.1 Carlito syrichta
AACACGGGAGGAGATTTGAGAGCTGGCTTCCTGAAGGGGGCTGCCAGCGCCTTTTATTATGGAAGGAGAGGGGTGAAGCATCAAGAAGGTGTGTGTCAGCAGGAATAAGCTTTAAATATGCAGACATAGAATAAATAAATTTCAAGTATAAAAAATGATGAATTAGCTTAACCTACTTTGGGTTTTTTGTGTTTTGTTTTGTAGATACAGAGTCTTGCTATATTGCCCGGGTTAGAGTGCATCGCAGACTTGAACAATCGGGCTCAAGCGGTCCTCTCACTTCAGCCTTCTGAGTTGCTGGGACTCAAGACACACACCACCATACTCCAGGGTTTTTTGTATTTTTCATAACGATGAAGTTTCCCGACAAACTTCCAAGCTCAACATATCCTCCTGCCACTGCATCCCAAAATGCTGGGATCACAGTCATGAGCTTCTGTGTCTGACTGGTGTTTTTATTATTATAATGAAGCAAGTGTTGCAATCGGCCACTCTCTGTGTCTTGTTCGTATGTGGATGAACAGCGGACTGGCATCTATTGTCCAAAGCGAGACTAATGGTGAAACATTGCCTATTTAGTAAGTTTTTAAAGGTTGTGGTCTGTAGAGTGGCTCTAGATGGACCGTCGCTGCAAAATCTGGTGGTTAAATACATGAGCAAAGCAAAGTCCTGTCCTTGTTCGGCCTCAAAAGCAGGGGGGCAGATGGCATCAACAATCGCATAGCCCCTTGAAAAGACAGCCTCGGCGGTCATGGGTGGACCACCAACCATGGAAACACAGCTCAATGGAAAGAGTTTTGCCTGTTGCTTTATGCTGCTTGGACTCGGGCCAGTGTCCACTGGTCCCTCCCACAGGAGAGTGCCAGCCACGAAAGCCCATCCCCAAAGGAAATACTGTTAAATAGGAAGTACCCAGAACAACACAGTAGCATTGGCACGGTTAGGAGGTTCTAAAACAGATGCAACTTAATATCCTTGACCCACTGACCAGAAATCAGGAAGGCCAGAGGTGCTATCTAGAGGTGGAGAACGGAGAGTCTTCTGGTGAGGCCTAGTGTCCAGATGTCAGGCACGAGCAAGGGCCTCGCACGAGGCTGATTTATCACATTTGCAACGTTCAGGGATGGGGAGTCAGAAGACCCTATGACCACCTCAGCTCTGTGTCTGAGTCTCTGAGAGACCATGGTAAGAGTATTGACATAGGGGGCGGTGGGCTCCATTGCCAGGTACCAGACTAGGTGACTCGTGAATGTTAACTTAAATAATTTGGCAAATCACTGATTATCTCCAATTCCCCAGTGGAAAATAGATGAACTAATTTGTCTAATCTGTAAAGTCACCTCCAATTCTGACATTTTGGTATTCTGTGATTCTACAATCACAGAATCTAGTCCCAGAGATCTATGATACCTTCGCATGGCCTCCAGTAGCGGCACTTGGGTCCTTAGCGCTAATGTCCATTAGTCACTG
>NW_007046884.1:0-588 GCF_000164805.1 Carlito syrichta
GGCTCGAGTCTGGGCTCACACATGAATCCTGTACAGGCTTCATGAACCAGAGCCCCGATTCACAATGGCAAGCAGTTTTTATGCACAATTACAGAGGGAGGGGAAAGAACTTTAAACTTGATTTTACATGATTGGGTGATTTCTCCTAATGGGTACGGGCACACTTGGTATTGGTTGGTGCCTTTCGTGGGTTGCCCGTGATTGACAGAAAACCACTTAACGGGAAGAGTGGAATGTTAGATAAGTTAGATCCATACAGACACTGCGTATATAGTAACCTGAGCGAACAGGTAAAGGGTTACATTAGCCCTTTAAGTTTACTAATCCATCCCAAGGTATGCTTAGGAAAGCTTGTTTGCTTAACATTTACATAACATAACATGGTCATTATGGGACAACAAAAGCCAAACTTAACAAAGTTTTAAATATGAATGCTGCAAGCACATACAGTGAATGTGGGGTAGAAATTCATATACTAATTCTGGGAATTTATAAAATATCACGAACGTCTTATAGCAAGGCGGTTTTTGTAAAGGTCTCTGATTCTCTCAGGTTTACTTAGCCACTGCGGGTAAATTAACACTGGGA
>NW_007046885.1:0-1245 GCF_000164805.1 Carlito syrichta
TCTCTCTCATATTTCCTAACTGGTGGCCCTCTGTGGACTGTGTCGGAACCTGGTGGCAATTTAAGGCTCTAGCTGAGGATACACTTCAGCGTGCAGGTCCAGGGAAAGACATCAGACCGCTGTGGCCTGACTGGGTGAGGCACTAAGGTTAAATCTTTGCTTCCTTCTAGCCAAGATTTCTGAGTTTCCCCGTGGACGGAGCTGCATCTCGGAGGACAACTGACGGTCTCTGCCTAGAGCTACTCCCTAGGGAGGCAAGAAAGTCCCCAAAGGAAAGTTCGAACCGCCAGAGCCTGTAAGGGTGGGAGACAAAGTGCTTGGTTTCTTTACTCTTTTCCTCTCTGACTGGCGAAGTAACTCCACGAAGGACCTTGAAACTCCAACAGCTACGTTATGCCTTTCTGCGCCTTTGGTGAGTCATCCCCTTTTATTTTTCATCCACACACACATATTTGAATGTACGCTCTTGGACCGCCCTTTGTTCGGATGGCTTTCTGGGTCTCTCGGGTTTCCGGTTCTGTCTTGGAAGACTCCTAGCAAGGGTCGGGGACCTGGTACCTGCTCAAAGTCCTGGTACCAGGCCTTCCAAGACTCAAAAAACAACTCAGAAAACAACACAAAAAATTGAAAATCCATGAAGTCACCACTCAGTACAAGAAATAGAAGACTACTTTAAAGTATTCACCTCGTTCCCCCGGGAGTTCCCCCACTCCCGTCCACCGCAGCCTCGACCTGCTGGGCTCCGGCGATCCTTCCGCCTCAGCCTTCCGAGGAGCCGGAATTACAGGCGCGCGCTACCATGCCTGGCTACATTTGAGGCTTATAATTATTCTGTTTTTCTTAAATTTTGTTCTCCATAGATACCAAATGTAGGTAGTGTATTATTAAAGTTCATAAAGGAAACATGGAATTATATATACTCATCAGGAACCTGCATCTACATTATGTTTTTAAGCTCTATAAATAGGAATGCTGCATGGAATTTTTCCTTAATATGTACACAATTCATGTAGCCATTCATTTTTCTGATAAATAGCAAAATATGAAAAACAAAATAAATGAGTGTTTTGATTTATTTTTGTTACATGGCATACTTAGTGTTTTGTAAGCCTCTTCTAGGTAGTTTGTTCTGTGAAAGTGTACGTAAATATTTCACTGATTATATTGAAAAAATATTTTTTATTTTTAGTATATTTATTTATTTATTTTTGAGTTGGAGTCTCACTGTCATCCAGACTAGAGGTC
>NW_007046886.1:0-594 GCF_000164805.1 Carlito syrichta
CTCCTGAGGACCCTGGCTGGGTGGGTTAGGGAACCAGCTTCGTGTAGTTTCTGTGAACAGTGATGATCTGCCCTCGGGCCTTGTAACCTCGGGCTTCTGCTTGGCACATCTGAGAGCTGGGATGCTCTTGTTCACCTTCACCACCCATGGGAGGCTGCAAGGGGATGGTCAATAGGGCAGCTCTCAGCACAGTCCCCTGCATGGAGGAGGTGCCCATGAATATCCATGGGACTCTGCACTTGGCTGTTCTGGGTGGGGAGAGAGGTCCGGGTTGAGCCTTCCTGATAACAGCCATGCTAGCCTGTGATAGGACCTTTGCAGAGGCTTTCTGAGCTGTTCCTGGCTCCCACCCCTGGATGTGGAGGTCTATGGAAGATGCCAGCTGACTGTCAAGTTCGTCATCAGGGCTAGTGGGGAATTCATTCCCCATCTGTGTGGGGTTCCTTGCTTTTCTCTTCCTCTCTTGCCTGGTTTTTCTGGGTCATCCCTCACTGTGACCCTCACCTGTAGGTTGTAAGGTGTGACCTGTTCTCCTCCCCCACACACAGAGAGCAGTCCCACCCCCTGGCCTGGGTTGGAGGCTATCCACAGACT
>NW_007046887.1:0-630 GCF_000164805.1 Carlito syrichta
ACCGAGCCCGACTCTGATTAATTAATATTAACAAGTTAATTAACGTAAAGCCCCCACTTTTTTGAGTCAGGGTCCAAATCTGTCGCCCAGGCTGGAGGGCAGTGGCAGCATACCAGCTCACCACATCCTCAACCTTCTGGACTCAGGCGATCCTTCTATCTCAGCCTCTCAAGTAGCTGGGACTATAGGCTCAGGCCACCACATCTGGCTAATTTTTGGATTTTTGTTGTTGTTGTTGAGACAATGTCTCAATATGTTGCCCAGGCTGATCTCAAACTCCTAAGTGCAAGTGATTCTCCCACCTCTGCTTCCCAAAGTACTGGGATTATAGGCGTGAGCCACTGCGCTCGGCCAGGGCCTGGCATATTGTAAGCTCTGTTTGTATAAGCACCTGTTAAATAAAATATTTTTCCAGTTTTTTTGATTCTTTGAAGGCACTGATTGAATGTGAGAATTATGTACTACAATGTAAAGAAACACTAATTTATCCAACTTGTACTGAAGGCTTATATGCCCAGGATTGTTCTAGGCATTGGGCGAGAACATAGGAGATGCAACAGGACAGCCAGTGGGTTGTCTCAGTGGCGCTCCACTGGGAACAGCTTCTGAACTTCAAGTTTCAGATTCTCC
>NW_007046888.1:0-898 GCF_000164805.1 Carlito syrichta
TATATGAGTGAGAACATGTGATATTCGGATTTTTGTTTTTGTGAGAGGTCACTCAGTATTATAGACTCTAGTTCCATCCAGGTTGCAGCGAAATTCATGATTTTGTTCTTTTTTATGGCTGCGTAGTATTCCATCGTGTATATGTACCACATTTTTTTAATCCAGTCCTCTTTTGATGGGCAGCATGGTTGTTTCCAGGTTCTTGCTATTGTGAACAATGCTGCGATAAACATACGTGTGCAGGTATCTTTTTTATAGAGTGATTTGTGTTCTTCAGGGTATATTCCCAGTAGGGGGATTGCAGGATCATATGGAAGGTCAGTTTTTAGAGCTTTTAGGAATCGCCACACTGCTTTCCACAGAGGTTGCACTAGTTTACACTCCCACCAACAGTGTAGAAGTGTTCCCTTTTCACCGCACTCTCTCCAGCAGCTGTTATTTTTTGAGTTGTTGATAATTGCCATTCTGACTGGAGTTAGGTGGTATCTCAGTGTGGTTTTGATTTGCATCTCCCTGATGATTAGTGAGGTTGAGCATTTCTTCATGTGTTTGTTGGCTGCTCGAATGTCTTCTTTTGTGAAGTGTCTGTTCATGTCTTTTGCCCATTTTATAATGGGGTTGTTTGTTTTCTTCTTTTCAGTACGCTTCAGTTCCTTGTAGATCCAGGATGTTAAGCCTTTGTCAGACCTAGAGTTGGCAAAGACTTTTTCCCAGTCTGTAGGCTGTCTCCCTGCTCTCTTGATGGTTTCTTTGGCTTTGCAGAAGCTTGTCAGTTTAATAAGGTCCCATTTGTCTATCTTCTCTCTTAAGTCCTGTGGGTTTCGGGTTTTGTACAGAAATTGGATGCCAGTTCCGATTTCCATGAGAGTATTTCCTTCCTTTTCTAACGTTCTTATGG
>NW_007046889.1:0-821 GCF_000164805.1 Carlito syrichta
ACAAGCAGAGAAAACAGACCTGCTTAAACTGCCTTGCCATTCTCCAGGCAGACTTCCATTGCCCCGCCCACCTAGCAACAAACTTTACCTCAGCTCCTAAGGCAACAGTGTGAAACAGGAGACAAAGCCCCACCCCTATGCTGCAACGAAAAACAAAAGGGAGAGGCTGGAATCGGAGATCACAGAAGTGACTCTAGTCTGATCGCTTATTTTGACCTATGATTTTATCATTGAAACTGTTGGTCTAGATTACGTTTGGTGTTTACCTTCTGACTTATACTGTTTCTTGATTTTTTTGGCCTGTCTCTGTTTAGCTATCAGTATTCTTTAGGGAATCTTTCTTACCTGTCTTTTTTCACTTCTTCCCAGCCCTGTGTCTCTCTCTCACCTGATAGTTGGTATGTATATCTGTTTTCCCTCTTGCACTTCTCCCTTTCGCTTATTTTGACTTATGATTTTATCATTGTAACTGTTAGTTTAGATCACGTCTGTTGTTGACCTTCTGACCTACACTGTCTCTCGATTTTATTGACCTGTGTCTGTGTAGCTATCAGTACTCCTTAGGCAATCTTTCTTACGTGTCTTTCTTCACTTCTTCCCGATCCTGTGACTGTTTTTCACCTGATAGCTGGTATGTATATCTGTTATCCCTCTCGCACTTCTCTCTTTCGCTCATTTTGACTTATGATTTTATCATTGTAACTGTTGGTTTAGATCACGTTTGTTGTTTACCTTCTGACTTACACTGTTTCTCGATTTATTGCCCTGTCTCTGTGTTGCTTCAGTACTCTTTAGTACTATGTAGCTATCAGTACTCTTTC
>NW_007046890.1:0-789 GCF_000164805.1 Carlito syrichta
AGTATGTTGAGTTGGATAGAAAAAACATTTAAATTTGATTGTGTAGTTAAATCATCTGGATAAAAGAAGCAAATGCAAGTTACATTTTTAGAAGCTGTTTTTCTGAAGAACAATTGAACCTAATTCTCTCTGGTCAAACTTACACACATTTGGAAGAAATCAGCCCCACTGAAATGGAAGGCTCTAGCTGAAGCAATGTGGTGAATGAACACTGTGACTGTCTTTGGGCTTAAAAGCTCTCAATGACATTTTGCAAATATTTTGTCTATAAATATGCTGCTTACAAAATCCAAGGCTTGATCACCCTATTGGGTCATCTGGTGAGAGAATGGAGTACTTGATTTGGTGTTCCTTCTTAATATGCCTTTCTGCTTTTATTTTGGGTTTAATTACCTTTTTCTCTTAGCTGACTAGATGTCTTATTTTACATACTCATTTTAAAGCCCTCCCTCTCCCAAGTCAGCCTATTTCTTTGATATCTTCCTCATCAGCTGCAAGAGGAAGACAGACAAGGTGGACTCTTCCTACTGTCAGACACTGACAGAGCAGAGAAATGTAGATAGATGGATAACAGATAGGAGGGGTCTAAGTACTCTACAATTTATTGAAGTAAATGGAGGAGAGTTGGGTGGCAAATTACCTATACTGTCCACAAACCAGCAGGCAGCTTTGTTTGCCAGCTATCCAAATAGTTTCTGGATAATTTGGCACATTTCTACTTTGTTGTGCTATGTCTAAACGTATGACTTTGAGTTCTGAAAATTTCCTGTTGTAAAAGATCTGCCCAAT
>NW_007046891.1:0-821 GCF_000164805.1 Carlito syrichta
GTAACTCTCAAGAGTCTGTTTACAAGAAATCCCAAAGTGTCTCTAGAGATGCACAGCCAAGCTGCTGTAATCCGGGTCAGACATGACACAGGGAGGGGTACAGCGAAGCACACCATCAATAAGAGCAGAAGCAGGGCTCGGTGGCTTAGCCTGTAATCCCTTGCCTTTGGGAGGCTGAGGTGAGTGGATTGCCTGAGCCCACGGGTTCGAGACCTGCCTGGGCAGGCGAGACCTCATCTCTACAATAAATCAAAAAATTAGCCGGGCGTGGTAGCGCGCACCTGTAATTCCGGCTACTCGGAAGGTTGAGGCGGAAGAATCGTCGGAGTCCAGCAGGTCGAGGCTGCGGTGGCCAGAAGCGGACACTGCACGCCAGTCTGGGCGAAAGAGTGAGACTCCAACTCAAAAAAAATAATAAGAAACAAGAATAGAACGTGTGTTCATAATTCGGGGGAAATTATTTCACTCAGCAAAAAACATTTTAAGGGTCAGCACTAAATTGCCCACTTTGAGAAACTCAGAAAAACGAAAAGGAGATTTTAAAACTGGCAGTGTCTCACTGTAGTTTGTGGCTGACTGGAGCCCTTTCTTGGCTAGTATTCAAATATCTTTTATCTTCATGTAATCTAATATATTTATTACTATAGTCAATGCCTTAATGACACTATCAGCTTCCCATTTTCACTACTCCTTATTGCTTATCTCTCTTGGTATTTAAAAATCATTTTGCATTGTAAGAAAAAGACTGAAAATGAAGTAACCTAGCAACGTGCACAAAGATCATATTTTTATAAATGCTGCCTATTGTTCCTTTGACAAGG
>NW_007046892.1:0-1360 GCF_000164805.1 Carlito syrichta
AGCCAAAACTAGGTAAATAGGACTATATCAAATTAAAAAGCTTCTGCCAGCCAAGGATATGATTGACAGAGAGAAGAAGTAACCTACGAATTGGGAGAAATTATCTGTAAACCTTATATCTGATAAGCAGGTCATGTCCAAAATATATAAGAAACTCAAGCAACCCAATAGTAAGAAAACAAATAGCCAGTTTAAAAATCAGGCAAAAATACTTGAATAAACATTTCTCAAAAGAAGAGACATACAAACGGCAAAAAGATCTATTAAAATGTTTTTAATATCACTCATCCTCAAGGAAATACATATTAAAACCACAATGAGTTATACTCTCATACCTGTTAGGATGACTGTTATCAAAAAGATGGAAGATAGCAAGTGCTGTTGAGGGTGTCGAGAAAGGGAACCCTTGCACACTGTGGGTGGGAATGTTAATTAGTACAGCCATTGTGGATTATTGTAGAAGTTTCTTTAAAAAAAACTATAAATAGCCCTACTGTGTGACCTGGCACCTCACTGCTGGGTATATTTTCATAGGAAATGTGATCAGCACATTGAAGGTTTCTGCAATCCTATATCCCCTGTAGCACTAATCACAGGAGTCAAGCTGTGGGATCAACATAAGCATTCATCAATTCATGAGTGGATAAAAAAATGGGGCAGATATATACAACAGAGTACTATTTCTCCATACACAAGAGTGAAATGCTGCCATTGGTAACAATAGGGATGAACTTGCAGTTATGTTCAGTGAAACTGTAAGTGAAAAAACCAGAGATATGTGATCACCCTTACACGTGGAGTCTTATTTTATTTTATTATTTTATTTGAAAGATGAGGAGTACAATTCAGGGTTAGGTATATAAATATTCATTATGCAGGTATCCTTGTTGATGAGGTGTGCCCTCTCTCCCCTAGCAGTTTCCCTCAACTGCCAATCCCATGCCCCCTTCCTGGCAGTTTCCCACTATTGCCAATCCCTTTCTTATAGTATTATGATGATAGTTCAAGGTCCACTTATGAGTGAGAACATTTAGTGCTCTGTTCTTTGTTTCTGTGATAAATCACTGAGTATGATAGACCCTAAATCCATCCAAGTTGCTGTGAAGTCCATATGTTTGTCTTTTATGGCTACATAATATTCCATTTTGTATACACACCACATTTTTTTAAACCAGTCCAGCTTCAATGGGCAGCATGACTGGTTTCATATTTTTGTTACTGTGGATAGAGCTGCAACAAACAAGCCTGTGCAGGTATCTTTTTGGTAGAATGGTTTGAGTTCCTCCACGTATAGTCGCAGTAGGAGGATTGCTGGGTCACGTGGAAAGTCAATTTCTAGTTCTTTTAGAAATTGTCACAT
>NW_007046893.1:0-782 GCF_000164805.1 Carlito syrichta
ATCCAACAAAGAAGAGAACTACAAGCCAATATCTTTGATGAAGATAGATGCTAAAATTTTCAACAAGATCCTAGCAAACCGGATTCAACAACACATCTCAAAAATTATCCATCATGAGCAAGTAGGCTTCATCCCTGGGATGCAAGGCTGGTTCAACATTCATAAAACCATAAAAGTAATTAAATACATCAACAGATGTCAAAACAAAAACCACATTATTATATCATTAGACGCAGAAAAAGCTTTTGATAAAATTCAGCACCACTTCTTGATAAAAACCCTCGAACAGCTAGGCATATGGGGAACATACCTCAAAATAGTAAAAGCCATCTATGAGAAACCCATAGGCAGCATACTCCTCAATGGACAAAAACTGGAACCATTTCCCCTGAAAACTAGAGCAAGACAAGGATGCCCACTCTCACCCTTCCTATTCAATAGAGTATTGGAACTCCTGGCTACAGCAATCAGAGAAGAGATGGGAATCAGAGTTATTCAGATAAGAAAAGAGGAAGTCAATCTATCTCTCTTTGCAGATGACATGATTGTGTACCTTGAAAATCCAAGAGAATCTGTCAAAAACCTCCTTAGACTGATAAAGGACTTTGGCAAAGTCTCAGGATATAAAATAAATGTGCAAAAGACAATCACATTTATTTACACCGATAATAAAGAAACAGACACCCAAATAAAAAGAACAATTCCATTCATAATAGCCAAAAACAAATGAAAATACTTTGGCATCTTCCTAACCAGAAACATGAAAGACCTTTACCATGAAA
>NW_007046894.1:0-627 GCF_000164805.1 Carlito syrichta
AGGGCAGAGCAGATGGGCTTACTGTCCATTACAAGAGATTCAAGTTTTCTGATTCAAGGTTTATCTCCTGTGGATCAACATATTTTGTGTTTTATACACAGGGTCTCATTTTGTTGCCCAGGCTGGCTTGCAGACGTGGTTTCATTCTCGATTCTTGGGCTCAATGATCCTCCTTTCTCATCTTCCTGAACAGCTAGAGGTGCCAGTGTGTTCCAGGCATGGGATCTTGCTATGCTTATCAGGCTGGTCTCAAACTTTTGGCCTCCAACAATTCTCCTAGATAAGACTCCCACAATATTGGTGTTGTGGGCATAAGTCACTGAATCCAACCTGTATCATATAATAAAATAAAACTCAGCAGTTAAGGAAAAAAGGAACTAATAATGCTCATTACAACATAAACGATTCTTCTTCTTTTATTTTATTTTTTGAGTTGGATTCTCACTCCGTCACCCAGACTGGATTCAGTGGTATGCTCTCAGCCATCACAGCCTTGACCTTTTGGGTCCAGCGTTCTTTCCGCCTCCGCCTTCCAAGTAACCGGAACTACGGGCCCGTCCTACCATGCCCGTCTAATTTTTGATTTATTACAGAGGCGAGTTCTCGCCAAGATGCCTGGGTGTGTCT
>NW_007046895.1:0-758 GCF_000164805.1 Carlito syrichta
ATTATTATCATTTCATACTTATTGTTTAGGTCTTTGATCCATTTATAGTTAATGTTTATGGTGATAGTTAGGGCTCCGGTTTCAGTCTTGTGCCTGAGGTCAGACTTTTCCCAGCACCATTACTGAATGTGTTCTATACTGTCCAATGGGTCTTTGAGGTTTTTTCAAAGATTTGTCTGTTGAGAATTTGAGGATTTCTTTCTCTTTCCTGATCCATTGGCCTATATACCTATTTTTGTACCAATACCAGGCTGTTTTGATTACTGTAAACATATAGTAAAGGTTGACGTCTGGAACAGCGATAGCTCCTGCTTTGTTTCTTTTGATAAGGATTCTTTTGGCTATTCATGATTGTTTAGGGTTTCATATGAATACTTTATTGTAATTTCCAGGTGTTAGAAAATGATGTTAACTTAATGGTTATTTCAATGTATCTGTAGATTTCCTAAAAGCATAATATTTAAATTAAAAGATGTAAGCATGTCATGGAAACAAGCAGGTCCTTTTGCCATTTGTGACATCAGCCTCAGAAACTTTTGGATGTTTTTAGTATTATTTAACAGCCTTTGAGCAGTATTTCTCTCAGATTTAAACATAGCTTTAGCTAAGTTCAAGATATTTTCCAGAGTTACATTATCTAAATTTTTATACGATGAGGGACCCAAAACTTCTTTGTAATCTCCATGTAATTAGTTTTATATATATTGGCTCAAATTGTATTTTTCCTGTGTGCCTGATTTAAATGCTTGGTGATTAAA
>NW_007046896.1:0-809 GCF_000164805.1 Carlito syrichta
CTTGTCCCATGACAGCTGCAAGGCCCGCTTCACCAAATATGGGTGAGATGTTGGGGGCACAGGCTGCTCTATTCTGGAGTCTGTGGATCTAAGGGGGAGTTGAAGGGATCGCCTGACTCAGGGAAACAAGAGTGGCACCAGCAGTATCCTTCCGTGGGAGCAGCTTTGAGGGTGACTTTAGGGCGGTGGGTACCAACTGCTGGTGGCATCTTGGCAGTAGCAGCCCTGACCTCTCCACAGGAGGCTGGACCCAGAGCCTGTGGGCACTGAGTATTCCACATGAGTGTTTCAATGACTTGCATTTGAAAGCAACCCTCCCATAATCCCTCCCTCCCCCCCCAAAATTGGGGAAAGTCTGTGGGCTGTCTAGCCATTGGGACAGAATTTGTTTTCCAAACTGTTTGTTCCTGTTCATGGAGGCTTCACTGTCCTCTGGGTTATGGAAGGCTAGGAAAGCTGGATTGTACCTTACAGTTTTTATGCTAGGTGGAAGGCAAGCAGATATTTGCTCTACGTCTAACTAACCTCTTTGAAATAATTTTTTAAAAAAAAGATAAAAGTGGAGTGAAAGTAAATATATGTTTTAGCCAGAGGAGAGTAAAGATGGTGAATTGACACAAGGTATTTTTTTAATTTTTAATTTTCTAAATTACTATTTATTATAGAGATGGGTACAATTCAGTATTAGATATACAAACATTGATCGTGCAGGTAACCCTGTTGATGAGGTATGCCCCTCCCTCCCCTACCAGTTTCCCTCAACTGCCAATCCCAGGTCCCCCTCCCCTGGCAGTTTTCCACTACTGCCA
>NW_007046897.1:0-752 GCF_000164805.1 Carlito syrichta
CAGTGGCTGTGAACATGCCATTGTACTCCAGCATGGGTGACAGAGTAAGACTCTGACTCAAAAAAAAAAATAATTTTTCTTTAACATTTTTTGAAGGACAAGTCTACAGGTAATACTTTTTTTTTTAAATAAAGAATAATTTTGTAAGGTACAAAACTTTGGTTGGCAGGTTTTTTGTTTCCTTCTTTTGTTTTCTTTCTGAAAACTTTAAATGTTTTACTTAGCTCCTTCTTACTTATGTGATTTCAGAAGAGAAATTAGATGTAATTGCTATCTTGACTTTTATATCAGTGTTTCTGTTCCTTCTGGTTTCTTTCAGACTTGTTTATTTTAACTCTAGTTTCTGTAATGTGAATATGATAGGACTGGGTATAGTGGTTTTGCTTTGTTTTGGCATTTATGCTGTTTGGTGTTCTTTGAGCCTCCTGGATCTGTGGTTTTGTTCCTGACGTTAATTTGAGAAAATCATTCAGTCATTATTTTAAAAACATTTGTTTTTTACCCTCTTTGCTCTCCTTCTTAGATTTCTCATACAAGTGTGTTACATCTTTCAGAACTATCTCAATGTTTTTGTATATCTTGCTTTGACATAATTGTTTTAAATTCTCAGTCTGGGTATTGCAACACCTCTGCCATAGCTAAATCTGGTTCTAATGTTTGCTCTGTCTCTTCAGTTTTGGAGGGTTTCTTTTTGCCTTTTAGTATGCTTGTAATTTTTTTGATAGCTGTACATGATATGCTAGGTAAAAGAA
>NW_007046898.1:0-669 GCF_000164805.1 Carlito syrichta
TCTGTTATTGGTCTATTTAGGGTCTCAATTTCTTCTTGTTCCAAACTATGTAGGTTGTGTGATGTCAGAAAGTCTTCCATTTCCTTCTGGTTTTCAAGTTTGTTTCCATACAAGTGTACGTAGTAGTCTCTAATGATCTTTTGTATTTCTTCAGGGTCAGATGTGACTTCATCTTTTGTGTTTCTGATTGTGCTTATTTGGTTTTTTTCTCATTTTTTCTTGGTCAGTCTAGCTAGGGGACCATCAATCTTGTTTACCGTTTCGAAGAAACAGCTTTTTGTTTCATTGATTTTTTGTATTATCTTTTTGTCTTCTGTGTCCTGGATTTGGGCTTTTATTTTGGTGATCTGGATTCTTCTGCTGAAATTAGGTTTTTGTGGTCTTGCTTTTCCAGCTTCTTAAGGTGGCTTGTTAGATTGTCAATTTCTGTTCCTTCCATTTTCCTCATGTGTGTTTGTAGGGATATAAATTCTCCTCTTATTACAGCTTTTAAGGCATCCACGAGATTTTGGTAAGATGTTTCTTTATTTTCATTTGTTTCCAGGTATCTTTTGATCTCTATTTTGATGTCATCATTGACCCAGGAGTTATTTAGCATCATGCTGTTTAGTGTCCATGTCTTTGTGGGTTTTGGGGGGACTTTGTTGGTGTCAATGTTTATTTTTATTC
>NW_007046899.1:0-689 GCF_000164805.1 Carlito syrichta
GGGCAGCGAGACCTCATCTCTACAATAAATCAAAAAATCAGCCAGACGTGGTAACACATGCCTGTAATTCCGGCTACTTGGAAGGCTGAGGCGGAAGGATCACCGGAGCCCATCAGGTCAAGGCTGCGGTGGCAGGGAGCGGCCACTGCACTCCAGTCTGGGTGACAGAGTGAGACTCCAACTCAAAAAAAAGGATGATTTTGCCAGACCCTACTATGACTCCCTAAGCTCACCAAAGTTTTCATCAATTCCTGTGAGTTGCTTGTTGATGGAGGGAGATTAACCACCATTTGCATGCCTCGGTGCTGATTGATGAAGGGAGATCTCCCAAAGTGATGTGATGTCTAAAAATCCATCCTCTGGTCTCATTCTTTTGGGTCTTGAAAACTTCTCATATCAAGTTAAAAGTTGTATATTTATGGGAAATCTTTGGACCCTCAGTAGCTAACATGAGATGTTGAGGGCAGTTGTGGAAGAAAGGCTGCCACAGGTACTGGCGTTCTGTACTTTTCTGCTCATGCTGAGTGGACGTGCCCTGTTTCAGCTTCTGCAACTACTAACTACTTTGGAGATTTGCTATCTCTACTATACATATATCTATAGGTAGGTAATGAGAATTTGGGACTACAAAACAATTGTGAATTCTTACTAGAGGACTAGTAGATAAAGATAGAATTTCTGTCTTTCTC
>NW_007046900.1:0-1335 GCF_000164805.1 Carlito syrichta
TACCTATAAAGAAATAGTGATGACAGTAATGCCTCCTTCAAATAGAGGAACGTGTCAGGTGTACTCAACTAGATGCCAATGCTCCCAGCCCTCCCTATCTACACACCCTGCCCCAATGGAGGACCAGGACTGGACACTTTACCCTTGACACTTGACCTTGACACTTGACTGATGATCCTCACTCCTGGGAACTCGGAATTAGAATGAACGAATGTCAAGTTTGTTAACTTTGTGAAGCCAAGCTAGAAAGCCAGTGTGGAGAGGTTGCCATTTTAAAGCGGCCAAGTGGGTAAACCCTTCGGGTCCCCTCCCACTGTGGGAGCTCTTCTGTCCTCTCAATGAATCCTGCTTTCACACTAAAAATAAAATAAAATAAAAAGCAGCCAAGTACAAGGTGATGAATGACTTGAGAAGCAGTTGGCAGAGAGGGGAGATTGAAGCTGGCTTGTGTTACAGAGGAGATACCAGTAGGTCCCCAGGAGACATGGAGGGAGATACGAGAAAAAGCTGTGTAGTGACTTTCTAATTCTTGTAAGTCCTCAATTCTTCCTGAAGTCAGAGCCCTTAGAATACATGACACCTTGTCTAGACTAACATGAGTTGACTTCTGGTCCTCACAACACAATGTTCATGGCACCAGTCAATTTCTTAGAACAAAAACCGGGCGCACCAAGTGGCCATCTGTGAGCATAAAGCCTCTGAGCCTTAGTCATAGATGACACTGAATTCTGAGATCACTTTGTATTGGCCATTTATTTCCTTCCATTTAAATGATCACCTTATAGCAAGACTGCCATGTATTACACAGTGATTCACTGAGCTACTTTGTCCCTGGTGGTGAATATGTCAGAATATCTTCATGCAGTGGGCCAGAGAATCAGTGATGTCAATGATCATGATAGTGCCATGTGAAAAGTCTATAACAGGGCATAGGCTGGTGTTCTAGATTTCCAGAGATACCACCTTATTTCATTTTCACTGACTTTGACAACAGCAACAAGAATCAAGATTTTGCAAAAACAATCACATGAGACAGGTAAACATGAGCTTAATTTGGGTAATTTGCACTGGAAGCCTGGGGGATACAGTCTTGTTCACTTGGCACATCACTGGCATTTTATAAATGTGAATCTCTTCCCAAGGGTTCTGCCAGCCCTTGCGACCTCTCACCGCCATTTTAAAAGTTAAAAATCAGGCAAGAGAGATAGGGCAATTTGTCATCTTGCCTGGGAATCAGCTTAATTTAGAGCTGACCATGGAACAGCATTCTGGGTAAATTTTCCCCTGACAAGGTTTCAAAAGTGACATATGAGGAGGGACACACATGCATACACA
>NW_007046901.1:0-904 GCF_000164805.1 Carlito syrichta
ACATACACACAGACTATGCACAGAGTTATTTATAAAATTCCAGAGGTGGAAGAATGGGGAGCGAGCGGTAATTGCTACACAGTGGTCTCCTGAGAGGCAGAGACTGGAGGGAGGAGGTGCCAAGTGCTTCACCTATGGAGAGAAGCACAGCCCAGTCCAGTGAGCACAGTACTGGGAGAAGTGTCTCGGGGGTTTCTGACGTGGGGTCCCAGAGAGAGTCCCTGCAACCCTCGGTGCATGTGCATGCGTGCGTGTGCACGCACCCCCACCCACATACACACACACACACACACACACACACATGGGCCAGGGGCGAGCCCACTCCCACAGATTAAAACAGCAAGGAGTCAGGCAAGCAGTCAGTGGCTGGGGCAGGAAAAGGTCATCTCTGGCGACAAGCGTTGGTGCCAGAAGAACAGTGGGGCCCCGCTGGTGGTGTGGCTGGTTGGTGGGGGACGGCACCTTCCAGAAGGGCAGCCTCCGCCCAGCTGTGATCCTTCTACATCTTATCTTTCATGTTTGCATCTCATTGATGGTTCTGATGATGATGTGGGGCCATCCAGGGTGTGCCTTAGGTTCCAGTCCGAACCCACAGACCTAGTGACCCTGTGTGGGGGGCAGGGTGAGGGTGCGGTGGTGGGGGCAGGGTGAGGGTGGTGGCGGCGTTATCGTGGGAAGGACAGCGAGGGAATGGGTTAGAGCTGACCTGGGCAGAGGCAGAAACGGATTCCAGGCCACAAAGGTGACAGCTCCGGAGATGCTCTGCTCGGCCCCTCTCACAATACAATTTCACATCACGGGAAACGGGGCGCCATGAGCAAATTCGTGCGCGCAATCTCCCCGCCGCCCCCTACTCAGGCCACGCCCTAAATCCTCAGGAGACATCCGCCCTCACCCTCCAATG
>NW_007046902.1:0-776 GCF_000164805.1 Carlito syrichta
CTATTACAGTGGCTTGGTCTTTGGCGTGACGCCTGATTCTCCCTGTTTTTCAGCGTGTATTATCCTACATTGAATGCAAAGGCCTAGCAGAGCTGTATGCAACGTTTCCTGTATACAAAGTGCACAACTCCATGGTGCCACACTGAGCGACATGACCGGTTCGCTGTCATCTTTGGGAAAGCATGATTTGTCCACCTACTGAATTCTAAAGTGTTTTTGATTTGACCTGTCCGTCTCCTATCCAAAGCCATTGCTCTTCCGTTGGCATTTACGAGGAAGAGCTGACAGGCTTGGCTTGCTGGCTGTGAGTGTGCATCAGCTTGGGGAATGCTGTGTCAAATGTTGACTGCATTGTGATGTATTTTCCAGTAGTTTGATTCTTGTGTGCTGTACGGTGTAATACACGATTCTCAAGGTACGGCTTGAATGAGCATAGCCGAGCATGTTATGTCGATACTTCACATGTAGGAATGAGCATGTCAATGGTGTCAGACTGAGTGAAATGAGTGCTACACACTCACTTGTAGAAAAGCAGTGCTTGCCTTCTGTTTGAGCCCTGAAACGTTTTACCCCTTGGCGTTTCTCTAGGCTAGGAAATGCAGTCACTCTCGCGTTGGCCTTGCTGAATAAGCGTAGACGGCCTCTGTGAGGCTTGTTGTGCATGTGCATCTTCCCGGGGAAGGAGCTTTTCAAAATGTGCAGCGCTCTTTAGGGGTTATCTATGTTATTCTCACTTGGTGCATGCGACAACACATGAGTCTGAGTCTCGCGGTTTT
>NW_007046903.1:0-733 GCF_000164805.1 Carlito syrichta
GAATATTTTGTTTGAAATATACACACACACACACACACACACACACACACACACACACACACACACACACACAAGCTCCTAAGGTATGCAAAACAAAATCAGCAAAACAACAAAGTGCTGTCAGCCATTTTCGATGAAATGCCCCATTTTGGCCAAGAGCATCTTGCCAAGAGAAGACAGACCTAGTATAATAGAAGGTTTTAGTGGCAAATAAAAACATACTACCATGGTAGAATGCTTCAAGATTAGTAGTATTTCTATACATTAAAAAAAAAAAATCTTCATCACCACCTAGTGCCATGTGACAGAGATAGAATTTAATATCTCTTCTATGTTATAGATGAGAAAGCAAATTTCCTAGTCTGAGTTATCCAGGGACACAAGATGAGTAAGCCACAGAGTTGGAACAAAATGTAGTTCTTCTGACTGCACATCAAGTGTAATTTTTACTCCCACTGAAGAGGCAAAGAAAAATCAGTGTTCACGGGTGGTTTAAATCAGAAATATTTTAGAAGAATTTAAAATAGCACATGGTGCCTGATAGAAGAAAACTATATCACACATCTTACGACTGATTGAGATTGGACACAATATGTGGAAGTCATACCATTGCCTGGCTTAAAGTCTAACAACTGAAAGTACTTGACTCTCTAACAAGTACTTTACTGATTCTCCTGATCATCGGATTGATTCCTATCTTGGGCTGCAAAAGATATATAGTACAAAAAAAGAA
>NW_007046904.1:0-890 GCF_000164805.1 Carlito syrichta
ATGGAGCACTCAACCCCTACCAAGGCCACCAGTTCCTTACTTGATGTCTTTGACTGTCAGAAGGCTCTTTTTCCTGAGCTGACCTCTATCTTCTGTTGTCTTCCATTCTGCTCTCTTGTGGTTTAACCCGGGTAGGTCTGGTCCCTATCCTCCCCAACTGGCCAGGCCTCTGAGGATTGGGCTTTTGGATGTCTCTCTTTGCCCACCCCATCCTCCCTGAAGAGACCTCCAGCCCCGTCTGCTGACCTCCAGCCCCCTCACCCTCCAGGTCATCCTGAATGGCTGGCTGACCATCAACAATATTGGCATTATGAAGGGGAGCTCCAAGACGTATTGGTTTGTGCTGACCACAGAGAATCTCTCCCTGTACAAGGATGATGAGGTGGGTCATGGGTCATTGATGATTTGGGGACTGGGCTGTCAGTCAGACTTAGCCTCAAACACTACCACAGGCTTGGGTAGACTGGACCACACAACAGGGAGAAGGTGACCTGGCTGAACTGAAAATCTTTGGGCTGTGTGCCCTGGAGAGAGCAGGCAGGGGTGCCAGTTGCTTTTCGCTAATCCCATGGCCTAGTGGCCTTTCTGTTTTCCTGATCCAAGGTGCACCACCTGCCCTGTGGCCCCACAAGCCCATGACACACATGAGTCCAGCTGCCAGACATCTGGTTGACCCCTGAATCCCAGTCTCCTAAACTCCTACAGTCCAAGTGAAATGTCTCAGCTGCCTCCAGGCTGAGGGCATGATGCAAGGGTACCCTGAAGAGCCACCACACAAAACCCCTCCCTGCCCACTATGGCACACAGGAAACCCCACCCACATCCCTCTCCTGTTGCTGGTGGCCTTAAGAATGAGTGTCTTTGGCTTCTACATTTGGATTCCAGAGGTG
>NW_007046905.1:0-669 GCF_000164805.1 Carlito syrichta
CCTCTTGATCTAATTGCTTCCCAAAGGCCCTAACTTCGTCTATTACCTTGGGGGTTAGGTTTCAACATATAAATTTGGAGGGGGACACAAACATTTAGCCTATGGCATGGAACCATGTGAATCTTGACCAGTGTGGATGTTACTCAGAAGACCCTGATCACCATACTGTTTTCTCTTTTCAATTGGATCTTAAATATAATAATTTTTTAAAGTTTAGTATTCTCAAAACCGATTTTTTTCTGTTTGCACTGTGAAATCCATTTAAATTATACAGAAGTTTTTTTACAAAACAAATGATTTGCTTTGACACAAAGATGAAAATGATTTTCTTTTCATTGACATTAACAGTCTTTTAGTAATAAAATATTTATTATTTGAAGGGAGGGAGAGTAATTCTCTGAAAAGTAGATTTTAATTTGTATTTTCCTGGAAATGGTGATTAAAAATGCCAGTTAAGTTATATGCAACTCTTTTTTCTGGTAGTGTCAGAAAAATGATACTTTTTTAAATGGCTAGTCCTTCATTGTGTCCAGCAAGTAGATTGGGTCAACAAAAGATGATTTCCACTTGTAGAATACAGAGTATTTTCCCTGACATGTGTAAAAATAGTAAAAGGGAAAAACAGAGTATGCTTTTTGTAGGTATTCTTCGGCAGTTTGATTTAATTTA
>NW_007046906.1:0-733 GCF_000164805.1 Carlito syrichta
CACCACTTTCAAATGCTTGTGCACAGACTGGTACTGTGTCATGTAACAGGATGTTTGATTACACGTGGGTCAGTGGAAACCACCCTTATCACACCCACACATTTGCATTTATAAATTTACTTAGCTGTACAGCAAAGCCAGCTATATATGGCTTGTGCCAACTAATTTTACTAATGAGTGGACGAATAACAAGGTATATTTAAATAAGGCTTAGATCAAACTCATGAGTGAGAATTTTAGCAACCGAACAGCCTGGGTATAAAAAGGACAAGTTCTCCAACTGAATCACAGTACATTTAATACACAGAGAGATGCTGCTGGCAGCCAAACCACAGCTTGAAAATCTGTTTATTTGCCAAACCAAATGCCTTTATACTGCTTTTCAGTTCCCTGCACCTTGTTGTTAAGAAGCCTACATTGGAAACAACTAAAACTAGAAGCAGGATGGTGGATACCTTTGAAGAGCGTCCTGTTGGCGGGGAAGATTGGTATCATTCTGCCTTTAACCTGGGGGTGATTACACAGGATTTGCATTGAGCTATCCTTTCTGTTTTCTGTACTTTTCTATGTGTGGGCTATACTTAAATTTAACAACAACAAAAACACTCCTGCATTGAAAAAACCTTTTTAAAAGTCTCTTCAAATCCAATTAGGAAGAGTGTTGGGAGCCAACAGCTATAGCTACATGGCCTGAGGCCTGTAAAGGCCCATCTGGAATATCGCCTCTGACATA
>NW_007046907.1:0-743 GCF_000164805.1 Carlito syrichta
TTTTTATCTGCCTTTTGCTTAATCTTAGCCAAAGAAAGAGTTGAAGTGGAATTAGCAGGCAACTTTCTGTACAAAATCTAGAAAAGAATTTACTTTATCTTTACTTATCTTAACACCTTTATGATTTAACGCTTTACACATGATTCGAATATAGGCTCGTCTCCTTTTGGAGCCGCAGTTCCCCATAACTGTAACAACAAACAACACACACAATATACAGTAATTTTACAGTAATTTTACAAGGATTAAATCGCTCTACACGGCGATAAGTCGCACAGTCCGTCGGCGACGCCAAACACTGACTTGCCTATCAACCCGCGCACTCCGGGGGGCCTGCAGCACCCTAAGGCAAGGTCCGTTCTGAAACGAGAGAAACAAACTGGGGAACATATATTTATAATTACCGGAGTCTGGTCCCTGGGTTCGGGCGCCATAGCTGTCGGTGACCTGCACTGACCAGGGAAGGGTTAGGACCGCACCGGTGAATCAGAACGGAGAGAAGAAAACTACTCGGAGGCAGCTCTTCTGGGAACAGTCTGGCCAAGACTGAAGCCGATTTTATTCAAACCTTTTCCAACTTATATACCATTTTCTATACCCTCCAGCAATGTGATAATCACTCACTGGGGGCGTACAAGTTTCGTGCTTTACAAACTATGCATCACAAGACCACCACGAGATCTGCAATTTTCCAAGCAAACAATTCAATTCCATGATGCCTGCCGTGCTTACATCAAGGTCAC
>NW_007046908.1:0-576 GCF_000164805.1 Carlito syrichta
AGTAAATTCTCTATCAGGCTGTGGGGAATATTAAAAAAATAAGGTTAAATATGTTTTTTCCTTTAAATATTTCACATAAAATAGCCACAAGTACATTAGTTCTTCAGAGTTGCTTTTAAGCACATCCTTATTTTAATAATCTAACTGATGATCTTATAAGTCATATAAGGACAAAAAATTTTATTTATTTTGACAAGAAGCTAAATTCCCTCATGTGCTATTGCTATCTGTAGATTACAGTCAACATTTTAATTGTTTTTTACCTTTTTCTGTTTTTATTTTCAGATCATTAATATAAGGCCTTTAAGAATTTTGTGCTAAATCTGCCTGCAGTTCATTATACTTCCTTTTAACTCCACTGTCTCACTCATGTAATTGTTGAAAACCAATAGAATGCTTTTATAATGTTTTTATTATATGGATAATCTGTACAAAGCCTCAGTTATTAAGGTTTTCAATCACTATTCTTTAATTTCTTTTACATAAAATGAAAAAAATAGGCATGTATGTAACATATATAAGCTACAAATTCTGTCCATACACAGTCTTAATATTTTTTTAAAATTTCTACTCTTT
>NW_007046909.1:0-768 GCF_000164805.1 Carlito syrichta
ATTAAATTTGCTTATACTTGATTTGTGTCCAATTATGTGGTCGATCTTAGAATATGTTCCATGTGGTGATGAGTAGAATGTGTATTCTGTGGTCTTTGGATGGAGTGTTCTATAGGTATCAATTATGTCCATTTGGTCCAGAGTCTCATTGAGGTTCTGGATCTCCTTGCTGATTTTTGTCCTGATGATCTGTCTAAGGTTGTGAGTGGTGTATTAAAGTCCCCAGTTATTATGGTGTTAGAGTCAATGTCTTTCTTTAGTTTTCCTAGAAGTTGCTTTATGAATGTTGGTGCACCTATGTTGGATGCATTTATGTTTAGGATAGATATTTCTTGTTGATGGAGTGAACCTTTTATCATTATGTAGTGGCCCTCTGTATCTTTTTAAATTTTTGATAGCTTAAATGGTATTTTGTCTGAAATTAGGATTGCGACTCCTCCTTTCTTTTGTGTTCCAATCGCCTGAAAATTTGTTTCCTATCCTCTTACTTTGAGTCTGTGTATGTCCTTTCTAGTGAGATGGGTCTCCTGAAGGCAGTATATTGTTGCCTGGTGATATTTTATCCATTTTGTCATTCTATGTCTTTTCAGTGGTGCGTTTAGTCCATTCACATTCAGACTAATTATTGAAATGTGAGAATTCGTCCCTATCATGGAGTTCTTATTGAGTTGTTGTTCTTCCACTTGGTTTTTTCCTTTTCTTTTTTGTCTTTCTTTGCTTTTGGAGTGGGTTCGCGTATATTTTATTCTTTTCCCTGAACTTTTGTGA
>NW_007046910.1:0-861 GCF_000164805.1 Carlito syrichta
GTTGCATAAATTAAAGATTTATTCACCAACTTACTATCTGCGGTAAATTGGCCAACAGAAAGCTGACTGCACACAGCGAGGGTGTGTGGGTGTGTGTGTGTGTTGGGGGGACAAGAATGTGTTTTTGGGTAGACTTTTTAAAGATTGTTTTACTCTAAGTGTAGTCATTTTTAAAAGGATTTGAGTAACTACACTATGCTCAAGTAGAACATTTGTCAAAAGTAATCATCCGAGTTTTCCTGAAGGACCTTGCTCTGGTATGGGTCTAAATTCTAGCAAAGGGTTTTAGGTAATTGGCCCCATTGCCCAGCAAAGAAGTGACAAAAGTCCCTTTTAATTGCAATCCAGTTATCGGTAGCTGGAGTGACCAGGCCCCTTTACATCATCTCTTCATTTCATAGTGGGGTATGTTATCATTTCTCCCCTTCTCTGTGATCCTGTTCATCACTAAATTTCTCTTTCTGTGGATGAATGAGCAGGTGATTGAGATTCTCCAATGAAATGCCTCTGGGAGAGGACACTTAGTTGTGGAGAATGTGTGAGCATTAAGCAGTAAGTGTTAAGCAAAAGTCAGACTGATGTTTCACTGAGTTTTTGCTGGAGGGGAGTACATTACTTATTGTTTGCTTGGCTATTAATCCAGAATTGTGTGGATGTGTGCAAGTCTTCCAAAATGCATTATTCAGGTTTCTTGGAGTGGCAATCAAATACTATTATAGAGTTTCAGTGTCTATTTTAAACAAGTGAACAACGAGTTGATTTATAAATTTTTTCTTTTTTTTTTTTGAGTTGGAGTCTCACTCTGTCACCCAGACTGAAGTGCAGTGGCTGTTCCCGGTCACCGCAGCCTCGACCTGCTGG
>NW_007046911.1:0-754 GCF_000164805.1 Carlito syrichta
CACAAATGCATGTGCATGGGTTGATGTGGCTCGGAATGCCTCTCTTCACTCCTGAGATCAATGGTCTCTCCTTGTTCTCAGGGGTTTTTGTGTCCACAGCTGTTTTCATTTTATCTTGTGACTGGGGTTTCACCAACATCATGTAGTTTTCACATTTTCCTAAATTGAGTTGTTTTATTTTCTACTTCAGCATGGCTGCAACATCACAGGCATGTTCTGCATTCTCTTTAAAGGGCAGAATTTTAAAGTTTTGAAAGACAGCTTTCCTTGGTGAGTTCTGGAACTCATTTTCAGGCACTCATGCTTGCCGAATATCTGGGCACGCTCTTCATCATTCAAATACACAATTTTCCATGAAACTTGAAGATAAATGGCCTTAATAAATCCCATTATTCTGAAAAAAATAAAATAACAGGTTGGTGGCACAGGGGCGGTGATAAATACCATTTTTAATTTTTCAGTGTCACTATTATCTCTTTCCTCCTGCCTGGCTGCAAGCCCTACCTGGAATGTTGTACATTGCAGGGGAGGCTGGACCTCCCAGGAGACTATCTCCTGAGTTCAGGAAGTATGGAGTCAACTGTTGCCATTAATCACTGTCAGGAAGCAAAACATCCCAATCCGTGAAACCCCAAAAAGTCCAGCCTCAACCAGCCTACAGTTCCTCTTTCTCCTCAGTGAATGATCTGAAATCCTGAATTATTGCATCAATTTTCTCATTTATTTATTTTCTGAAGACTCAAGTCTTAAATTC
>NW_007046912.1:0-1121 GCF_000164805.1 Carlito syrichta
CACCATGTTCAATCTATATAGATTAGTGGCCATATTGTTTTACACAGTGGCTGCATCATTTTACTATATTCTTCCTTATTTAGGGATAAATAATATGTGTTTCTGATACATCACATTTTGTTTATCTATTCTTCTCTTGATGGACACTCAGGTTGTTTACAACTTTTGGGTATTGTGACTAATGGTCCCATAAATATTTATACTAGTTTGTGTTGGAATACCTGTTTTCTTTCGCAGTACAACCAGTCTTTACTTAACATTGTCAATAGGTCCTTGGACACTGCTACTTTAAGTGAAATGATTTATTATAAAAACAACTTTACTGCAGGCTAATTGATATAAACAAGAGTTAAGTTCCTAGAGCATATTTCTGGGCAGAGAAATATCACCAAACCTCTAAATAAATATCAAAACATTTCTAATATTAAACACTGAAATGACTGTGAGCTCTCTATTCATTTAAGAAGAATTAGTAAAAGCAAGTAGCATCATTACTTACTCCATTATTCCAGTTTAGGGTTCCACGTGACCAGAGTGCATCTTAGAAGCTCAAGGCACAAGGAAGTAACCAACCCTGGACAGGATGGCATTCCATCTCTGGAAGCACTCTCATACACCCACATTCACTCAGACTGGGACAATGTAGACACACCCATTCACCTAACGTGCACATCTTTGGGAAGTGGGGGGAGACCAGAGTATCCTGAGGAAACCCATGCTGACAGGGGAGAGCATGCAAACTCCACATAGATGATAGACGGGGCCCTGGCCAGGAATTGAGTTTTTTTCATCAATATTATAACAAAATAACATTGAATGAAATTACGTTATTCAAGGACCTGCTGTACATACCTAGGAATGCTATCGTTGATTGATACAGTAATTCTATTTTTAACTATTTGAGGCAATGTCAAACAATGTTACACATAAGCTGAACCATTTTATATTCCACCTACAATGTCTACGGGTTGGAATTTCTCTGTGTCCTTGCCAATACTTGTTATTTTTAATTTTGGTTTGTAAACTTCTTAATGTATATGAAGAGGTAACTCATAAAGTTTCAATGTGCATATCCATATAGTAATAATACTGGTCATCTTTTCATGTGCTTTTTGGCCATT
>NW_007046913.1:0-747 GCF_000164805.1 Carlito syrichta
CCTAGCTACCTAGACAGGCAGCTGGATAGCCAGCTGACTTAACTGGCTAACAAAACTAGAAGGCTGATTGCTAGCCAGTTGACTTAACTAGCTACCTACATAGCTAGCCCACTGGCTTGCCAGTGGACTTAACTACCTAACTACCTAGCTAACCTGCTGGCCAGCGAGCTAACTTTACTAGGTGACTTAACTAGCTACAAGCTTACCTTAATACCTGACTTAACTAACTAGCTACCTACCTAGTCAGCTGACTATCATATAGCTAGCTGACTTAACTAGATGACTTAACTAGCTACTAGCTGACATATCTAGCTGTATTAACTAGCTAGCTACCTTGCTAGGCAGCTGACAACTAGCTGAAATAACTAGTGAGCCAGCTCTCTACACATTTGATGTAAATAACTTTTTAATAGCTAGTCAACTGTCTACACAACTGACTTAATGAGCTGACTTAACTAGCTAGCCAACTGGCTAGCCAGCTGACTAAACTAGCTGATGAAGTATTTTGCCAGCTGCCTAGCCAGCTGACTTCGTTGCCTAGTTACCTAGCTAGCCAGCAGCCTAGACAGCTGATTTAACTAGCTGACTTAATGAAGTAGCCAGCTGGCTAGCCAACAGACTTAACTAGCTAGCTACCTAGTGAGACAGTTGGAAGGCCAGGTGACTTAACTAGGTGACATAACACGATAGCCTCATGGCTAGCCAGCTCACATAACTAGCTACCTACCTATATAACCCGCTGTCTTG
>NW_007046914.1:0-852 GCF_000164805.1 Carlito syrichta
AAAAATATGTTTGCACTGATAAAAGGACTTTGGCAAAATCTCATAGTACAAAATAAATATGCAAAAGACAACTGCATCCCTATACACCAACAACAAGCAGGCGGAGATCCAAATAAAAAGCACAATCTCATTCTCAATAGCCACCCCAAAAATAAAATACCTCGGCATCTTCCTAACCATAGAAGTGAAAGATCTTTACAATGAGAATTACAAAATACTGCTTAAAGAAATCCAAGAAGACATAAACAAATGAAAAAATATTCCATGCTCATGGATAGGAAGAATCAACATTGTTAAGATGTCCATCCTACAAAAGCAATCTACAGATTCAATGCACTACCCATTAAGTTACCAACCTACTTCTCAGACTTGGAAATGACAATACAGAAATTCATATAGAAACATAAACAACCACGAATAGCCAAAACAATCCTTAACAAAAAAAAACCAGGAGGTATCACACTTCCAGACTTCAAACTTTACACTAAGGCTACAGTAATAAAAACAGCCTGGTATTGGCACAAGAACAGGCTCATAGACCAATGGAACAGGACAGAGATTCCAGAATCAAAGCCTCAATTCCTCAACCAACTCATCTTTGACAAAGCCTCCAAGAACAACCACTGGGGAGAGGAGAACCTATTCAGTAAATGGTGCTGAGAAAACTGGCTGACCACATGCAGAAGATTGAAACAGGACCCCTACCCATCACCATACACAAAAATTAACTCTAAATGGATCAAAGACCTAAACATAAAACTTAAAACTACAAGAATCATAGAAAATTCAGGAGACACCCTGAAACTGGAACTGGGAACCAATTCCTATTCAGAACCCTAAAGCTGATACCTT
>NW_007046914.1:1400-5589 GCF_000164805.1 Carlito syrichta
GATGTGGAGAGAAAGGACCGCTTTTACACTGCTGGTGGGAATGCAAACTAGTACAACCTCTCTGGAAAACAGTCTAGAGATTTCCGAAAGAACTAGAAATTGACCTTCCATATGACTCAGCATATCCCGTATTGGAAATATACCCAGAGGAACTCAAATCATTCTACAGAAAAGATACTTGCACAATTATGTTTGTTGCAGCTCTAGTCACAATAGCAAAAACATGGAACCAACCGTGTTGCCCATCGAAACTGGACTGGATAAAAAAAATGTG
This sequence comes from Carlito syrichta, assembly GCF_000164805.1. Classification (NCBI taxonomy): domain Eukaryota; kingdom Metazoa; phylum Chordata; class Mammalia; order Primates; family Tarsiidae; genus Carlito; species Carlito syrichta. The sequence continues at coordinate 1,675 of NW_007046914.1, forward strand.
GTACATATACACAATAAAATATTATGCAGCCATAAAGAAGGACAAATGTATAGACTTTGCAGCAACTTGCATTGATTTCTAGTCGATCATACTGGACTAGAAACAAAGAACAGAGTTTCATATGTCCTCACTCATAAACAGACCTTGAATAATTATAATGTTATAACAAAGTGATTGGCAGTAGTGGGAAACTGTCAGGGGGGTGTGATTGGCAGTTGAGGGCAACTGATTGGGGAGGGAGGGGCATACCTCATCAACAATGGTACTCACATGATCAATGTTTATATACCTATCCCTGAAATGTACCCCACATCTTTATAATAAAATTGTTTTTAAAAGTAAGAATATGTATAACCTGAAAAATAAACAGATGTTCGTAATCTCCATAAATATGGAACTTGGTTAGAGGAATTCTTATTTCCTACAAATGGGATGCCAAATAACAATAACAAGTGATGTGATCTTAAAAGGTTAACTTTTTTCATATTACATAATAATCCTGAGTGTAATTAAAAAAAAAAAGAAAACTCACTTCAGTGGAAGTAACAAATGCAAGTTTAAGAGTGGAAGAAATAATTTAACAAGTAAAGTCTTATAAAATAAAAACTGCAAATCTACTAACCATGGAAAAGTTAGACATTAATATACCTTATGAAGAGAAGTCATTTGGTAATTACCAGCTCTCCTGCCACATTTGTTCAAAAGTATCTGCCAGTTCTATGTCTGTAATTTCTTCAGAATCTTGAAATTTCAAGAAACCATTACTACTATGTCCTTGTAGGAAGAGTCAATATCAATACATTTTTTAAAATGCAAACTACACACATCCAAATATATACATTTATTTTATTCATTTCAACATGTGAATATTATGTGTTATTTTATACTTTATGTACTGTGGAAACACATTTATTTTCTATTATACCAACTAAAAAGGGAAAATGATAGACTGTATAAAGTTAGTAGATATATCTTTGAGTGTTTCTCTCATTTGATTCCAGAAATCCACATTTATACTCTTCCAATGAGCTCCATTATAATAACAGAAATAAGTGTTCATTCATAAGACTTGTTCAAATTCCGGGTACACATTTCAGTAAGAAAGAAGCTGAAGACACTTAGTCCCATGGAGTGTGTGTAATGTTCACAATGTATACTCTGAATGCTGTCACTAACAAGAAGTGCTGTTCTTACCTAAAAACTGATGTGCTTACTACCATGAGAGTGGACCAGAAGACAGATATTTGTATGCAAGTCAGAGCCAGTATGAATTCAAATTCTAGCTATGCCACTTACTGTACTATTTTAGGCAAATAATATAATCTTTCTATGCCTCAGTTTCCTCAGTAGTAGAGTGAAAAACATATCAGCAAGACTATCATTACCTGACTTATCTCCCTTGTACAGATTTGTCTAAGGTACCTTCTACTGGGGATCAAAGTTGAAAAATCTGTCTATTTTAGTGCCATCCCCCCAACACTCAGGTATCAGTAGCCATGTGCACACACATGTGGTTAATATGCCTATGCTGGGGAAAAAACTCCTCCCTCCCAGCAGCCAAACCCTGGATTGTTTGGCTGGATGGGCAGGCAGTTTGGCAATTGTAGACACAGACTATACTTTAGTTCCCACATAACCCCCTGGCCCGATACTTGGGTGCACCACACAGCCCACACAACCCTGAATATCAGCACCTCAATCACTGGGGTGCTGTGAGGATGCAATCAGTTAAAACACACAGTGATTTAGAATATTGCCTGATGTATAGTAAGCCTCAGTAAATATTAGCTGTTATCATTTTTATTATCATAATTATCAACACTTTTTTCTGTTACAGATGTTGGCAACCTTCTTCTATAAATGATTAGGTACTAAATAATTTAGGCTTGGGAGCTATAAGGTCCCAAGCACTCATCTCTGCCATTGCAGTTTGAAAGCAGCCACAGACACTGTATAAACAAATGGGTGCAACGGTGTTCCAAAAAAACTTTACTCCCAAAAAAATAGCAGCCAGTTAGTTCATGGGCTGCAGTTTATCAATCCTATCTTAAACTACTGGAATTTGTTCCAGGAGTTATCCTGAAAGAGGTCCCACAGAATCAAAAAAAAAAAAAAAAATGTAGAAACTCCTTTAGCTTATTACATCAAATAAAGCTAAGTTACAAAACTGTTCTTATTTGCCACAAAAGCTTGAAAATTTCCTGCAGCTTTTAGATAAAGTTAAATGAAAAAGTTCCTGACTTCATTAAGTCTATTGAGTTAATTATAAAGTTTATAACTTGAGTTTTGAAAGTTATAAATAAATGCAACATGAAGAAAAGTCACTGAACACCTTTTGATCAATATTCGTATTTACTGAATACTACTACAAGACAGGTGCTAGTGATGATAAGATGAAAATATATAACCAATGACATCTTGGAATTCAAAATACAGTGAAATAGCAGATATTCAAACAAGAAAATAATAACAAGTTAGATGTTATGACAGAAACTAAGAATTAATTATGGGCATACAAAGAAGAGATCCCAGACCAGCCAGGGGAAAGAGAGGTATCTTTGACTGTGGTAACTCATGAGACACATTATTCATACCAGTACACTGCTGAGGGAGAAAGGAGGAGCTATTGACAATTAAATTGGGGGCCTGGTAGAGTAGTTCATACCTGCAATCCCAGCACTTTGAGAGTTCAAGGCAGGAGAACTGCTTGAGTCCAGGAGTTTGAGACAAGCCTGGGCAACAGAGTGAGACCTATTGCCACAAAAAAAATCAAAACATTAGCCAGGTGTAGTGGCATGCACCAGTACTCCCCATTACTCAGGAGACTGAGGCAGAAGGATCACATGAGCACAGGTGTTTGAGGCTGCAGTGAGCAGTGATTGTGTCACTGTACTCCACACTGGGTGACAGAGTGAAAGTCAGATTTTCAAATAATAATCACAATGAAATTGAGAACACAGGTGTAAACTATGACTGCACAAATAATTGAAGACAAAGGTCAGCCTACACACAGAAAAGCAATCACTGAAGGAAGTGACTCCTGAGCTAACACAAAAAAGATAAGGAGCAATCAGGTGAGCAAAGGTGATTGAGAGGACATCATAGGCAAAGAAGAGCCTCATCACATGCTGGGAGGGTGGGAATGTCAGGCTTAGAAGGGAATTAGAAAAAATGTAAGAATTACAACTGAAATTAATATAACTGAACCATAATATGCATTTTACATTTTATGTGTAATGCATATTAAAGCTCTATTATTTCATGCAGCACTTTGTCTCCAAAATCTTTCAAAGTACCACCAAAAGACTCCTATGACATATGTCTGGGAAGTACATCCACATGCAGCTTCATGAACCCATTTCAGAACAAAACTGAGTAAGAATCTTAGAATGAGGCTAAAGTATCTACACTCAGGTCATCCTCTTACATACCAAAATCTGAGACTCAATCAATGGGAAACCATTACAAAGTTTTAAACAGAGGAAAGAGATATTTTCAATTTCTATTTAACACTTTAGAAGAATGATTAACAGGGGGAATAAACTGAAGAATGCTATAACAGGAAGCTAAGTAAAAGGTGACCACCTTTACTAGAGCAATAGTAAAAAATATAAACATAAAAAATAAGGAACAAAGGAACACATAAAATATTACATTATTTTTAAAAATATTTCAAGTAGTTCTACGTTGTATAAAAATAGAATACATTACAAACTATTTTAACCAAAAATCATTTAATGTGCTTAAATTTATTTCCATGTGCATTTTTTCCTGAAGAGGTTCAAAATATTCTACTATGAAATCTCTAAATTATGAAATTATCTGTCTTATACATAAGAATATTGCTTCTATCATCAGAAAGAAGACATTTTGACCATGAAGTACTAGGTGGGATCCTCCGTGTCAATTCTTGTA
>NW_007046914.1:6854-7834 GCF_000164805.1 Carlito syrichta
TGGTGACTCAGCTTGTAATCCCAGCACTTTGGAAGGCCGAGGTGAGCAGATTGCCTGAGCCCGCGGGTTCGAAACCCGCCTGGACAACTTGGCGAGACCTCATCTCTACAATAAAATCAAAAATAAACTGAGCGTTGTAGCACGCGCCTGTAGTTTCAGCAACTTGGAAGGCTGAGGCGGAAGTATCGCTGGAGCCCAGCAGGCGAGTCTGCTGTGGCCGGGAGCAGCCACTGCACTCCAGTCTGAGTGACAGTGAGATTCCAACTCAAAAAATAAAAAAAATAAAGTTGTGGAGTAAGATGCTAATTCAGAGTTAACAGCTAAGACATCCATTATGCATATCTAAATTTAAAAAGTAGAGAATATATCTAGTTTTTTTGTTTAAGTTTTCCCTAGATAATGGGTACGTAAATATATAGTTATACGTGTTTGTGTGTGTATAAACTGCTCAATTTACATTTTTTTCCAAAAGACAGCAAATTGCTAATTGTTTTAATAGCATTTTTTTTTTTTAAACAATGTTGGGAGCCGGCCATGGAGGCCCACTGAGCGTTAGGGGTCAGGGAGGGCCGTGGACCTCGAGACCGCTAGGACTTGTTCGGGAGCCATAGACCCCATTTTCCTCCCCCTTTTGCCATGCAGCACAAATAACCTAAAGGAACTCTGCTGGCCTAAGCTGAAGTCTCTGTGACTGTGACAGGCATGGCTCACTCTAGAAACCCATTGTTCCTGTTTCCCATAAACTGCGGTTTCGGCTTAGGTATTAAATATAATTCAAACTCAGGTCACATTTGGGAGCCTTTATACGGTACAAGCTTCTTTATAAGATTTAAAAGAATATTTGTAGAATTAGTATATACTTATGGAGAGCTGTTTTCAGCTTTTCAATGGTATAGATGATTATCAAGAGTGGCCCAGCACATAGTTTGGGCTGGGCCACATTCCTGAGAGCCCAGCACGTACTTTGGACTGGGCTGCAT
>NW_007046915.1:0-816 GCF_000164805.1 Carlito syrichta
CACCAGCTGCTCTCTATCACCGGTGATAATTTATTCCAGTGATAATTTACACACAGTGGCTATGTAAACCTGCAGGGAACAAAGACTTTTATAAAAGTAACCACCTTGCTATAATAAGCTTGTGATATTTTATAAATTCCCAGAATTAGTATATGATTTTCTACCCCACATTCACTATATGGGTTTGCAGCATTCATATTTAAAACTTTGTTAAGTTTGGCTTTTGTTGTCCCATAATGACCATGTTATGTTATGTAAAGCAAACAAGCTTTCCTAAGCATACCTTGGGATGGAAACTTAAAGGGCTAATGTAACCCTTTGCCTGCCAGCTCAGGTTACTTCATACGCAGGGACTGTATGGACCTAACTTATCTAACATTCCACTCGGCCGATTAAGTGGGTTTCTGTCAATCATGGGCAGCACCCACCAATACCAAGTGTTCCCGTACCCATTAGGAGAAATTACCCAATCATGTAGAATCAGGTTTGAAGTTCTTTCCCCTCCCTCTGTAATTGTGCATAAAAACTGCTTGCCATTATGAATCGGGGCTCTCATCCCTGAAGCTGCTGCTTCGGGCGTGAGCCCAGACTCGAGCCTGAATAAAGACCCTTGTGTGTTTGCATCGGAGCTGGCTCTTTGTGGTCTCTATCTCTCTCATTAGAGTCCCAGGTTCAACAGTATTATGATCAGACTCTTGAAAAATTACAGTGCTAGTGAGAAGCTCAGTAACACTTAAAATTGTCCTCACATTTAATATATTTCCAAGTACTAATACATTTTATTCCTCCATGAAAGTGTCACATCAGCCAGGCTTG
>NW_007046916.1:0-1382 GCF_000164805.1 Carlito syrichta
CAATCCTGCGCCATGGGGAGGCTGAGGTGAGTGGATTGCCTGAGCCCGCGGATTCGAGACCCGCATGGGCAGTCGAGAACTCATCTCTACAATAAAATCAAAAAATTAGCCAGGCTTGGTAGCGCGCACCTGTAATTCCGGCTACTCGGAAGGCTGAGGCGGAAGGATCGCCGGAGCCCAGCAAGTGGAGGCTGCGGTGGCCGGGAGCGGTCACTGCACTCCAGTCTGGGCGACAGAGTGAGACTCCAACTCAAAAAAAAAAAAAATTGACTAAACAGCCTGTCAGATATCTCTCATTATAACTGACTTAAAATTTTCAATACATTTAAAGGACAAATAATTTTTAAGACCCTGAGAATGCAGAATTAAAAAATACCCCCAAACTATTAAATAATGACTAAATACTGTTTAATTGATTAGACTACATTGAATTTGATATAGACCTCAATTTTTAATTTTTTTATATTTAATTATGGGTACATGAATTATATGATAGATTTATAAATTTATGGGGCACATGTGATGTTGGATACATGCATACAAGGATTAATCATCAAATCAGTGCAATTGGAATGTGTATCACCTCAAGAATTTATTATTTCTTTATGCAAAAAGTATTCTCATTCCACTCTTTTCGATATTTTAAAATAGAGAATGTTGTTTTTTATAGCCAGCCTTTTCTCAATCGAATACTAGGTCTTATTCGTTCTAACTATATTTTTGTACTCATTTGCAGATTATTGATTACACTTTTTTTTCTCACATGAGCTAAACCTGCGGGACAGACAAGGATCATATTTCCTTGTTTGTGTTTTATGATTAAAGAGTAGCGATTTTGGTAATAGACACAGCCAAAAATCCCCATAGATTAATTTTCAAGTACAAAGTTCTTGTATTCATGTGTCATTATCAGCTTCTATTAATGACGGTATTTTCTTTCCTAGATTTCACCATAAATGGAAGAAAGGAAAAGTTTTGGGGATCAAGTCTGAAAGAACAACATGGTTGGTTCATTGCCTCTTCCTATTTAGAAAACACCTCCAAACATGTGTACGTATGCTACATGCTTATGTATGTAGAGTCACATGCCCTCAAGATAAAGAATAGTGTAGTATATACATATGATCTTGTCTAAGAGATCAATACTTTTGAGATACAGTCTAAATTCATACATGATCCTTAAAAAATATTTCTTGCTGGGCTCGGTAGCTCAGCCTGTGATCCCAGCGCTTTGGGAGGCCGAGGGGAGTGGATTGCCTGAGCCCGCGGTTTCGAGACCTGCCTGAGCAACTTGGCGAGACTTCATCTCTACAGTAAATCAAAAAATTAGTCGGGCATGGTAGCATGCGCCTGTAGTTCCAGCTACTTGGAAGGCTGAGGTG
>NW_007046916.1:2263-5623 GCF_000164805.1 Carlito syrichta
TCACGTAGCTGTTGGAGTTTCAAGGTCCTTCGTGGAGTTACTTCGCCAGTCAGAGAGGAAAAGAGCAAAGAAACCAAGCACTTTGTCTCCCACCCTTACAGGCTCTGGCGGTTCGAACTTTCCTTTGGGGACTTTCTTGCCTCCCTAGGGAGTAGCCCTAGGCAGAGACCGTCAGTTGTCCTCTGAGATGCAGCTCGGTCCACGGGGAAACCCCGAAATCTTGGCTAGAAGGAAGCAAATATTTAACCTTAGTGCCTCGCCCAGTCAGCCCACAGCTGTCTGATGTCTTTCCCTGGAGCTGCACGCTGAAGTGTAGCCTCAGCTAGAGCCTTCAATTGCCACTAGTTTCCAACACAGTCCACAGAGGGCCACCAGTTAGGAAATAGAGAGAGAGAGAAAGAGAGAGATATCTCGCATGTCTCGGCGGAACCTCCCAAAATATTAGGGTACAGGCGGACCGGGTGAGGTTCGAGAGATGCAGGGAGTCGCGCAGCACTGGCGGGACTGGCAAACCAGAGGTGTGTGCCGGCAACCCAGAGATCCGAGTAAATAGCAAATAATTGCGACACACAAAAAGATTAAGAAAGAAAAGTTATTTAAAAATAAATTAGAGAGAGAATGAGAAGGAAAAGAGAAGATTCAGCTCCCCAAGATGGGGAAGGGGGACCAAAGCCAGGAAGCATGGCGACAGCCAATACTCAAAGAGCACACGGCCACGCCAGACTCTAGCAAGGCAATGGTTGCCTGTGGTTGTTTCCTTTTAACCATTCCCCTTGATGGGGGAAGAACATTAGGGTGACTGGGTGGTGGTCTGCTTCCACGTCATCACAAAAGGGCAGGCAAGTGCAGCTACTGATGATGTCAGATGATGGACAGCAGGCAGATGGGTGGGTTAGTCACATGATTGCTGCCATGGTGGGGCTTATCTGTGTCACGAAGTTCACAGAGATCTGAATAGCTTAACCTGAGGGGGATTGTAAGAGGCTTGTTAGACATTTGCAATTCACAAATTCCTTGACCAACAGTGGGTGGTCATTGGAGTTGTCCTGATATTGTATCTGAAGGAGATATGCCTAGGGGGGATGGGTTAGGCTGCTGTTTGTCCTGCAGTAGAATGTCTGAATGCTTGCTAATCTTTACACTGAGGTAAAAAAAAAAAAGCTAATAATAAGCTAACTTTCTTCTAGGTTTCTACAGGTACCTTTCACATAATAATATGAGAAAGTGTTTGGGAATAATGGGAAGCTGTCAGGGGAGGGGAGTGGGATTGCCAGTTGAGGGAACCTGCTAGGGGAGGGTGATGGACTGAGACTCTTAACTCAAAAAAAAGAAAAAAAAGTAAATGCATGCATTTAGATTTACATAATTTACCAGTAGATACCCATAAAAAAGTATTCTTTAAAAAATCATGTGATGCCGGACTCGGTGGCTCAGCCTGTAATCCCGCGCCTTTGGGAGGCTGAGGTGAGTGGACTGCATGGACCCACAGGTTCGAGACCCGCCTGGGCAGGCGAGACCTCATCTGTACAATAAAAATCAAAAAATTAGCCGGGTGTGGTAGCGCGCGCCTGTAATTCCGGCTACTCGGAAGGCTGAGGCGGAAGGATCCCTGGAGGCAAGCAGGTCGAGGCTGCGGTGGCCAGAAGCAGCCACTGCACTCCAGTCTGGGCGACAGAGGGAGACTCCAACTCAAAAATAAAAAAAATAAAAAAAATAAAAACACGTGAGATTCTCTCAAACATTGCAGGCTCTCCTGTCTTGTACAAGGGTCAGCTCGTGTAATAACTTATTTTTCAGTTGTTGCCTTAGAAGAACACAGTTATTTAGACCCATATCCAATTTTTGCTTCCACAAGGTAAGAGGGAAAATGGAAGGTTTTTGTACCGGTATCTTCAAAACTTATTGCCCTACACTCAATTTATTTCATTGATATTCAGAATGATAGAACTCAGTCAATAAAAAATAGAAAATAATCGAAAAACTTGAGAAAACTGAATTTGCAAAGAGGACCCAGAGCTGTGATGACTCACAATTGAGCAGTTTTAAAACCACAGAGACAGCTGTGGTCAGTGATAAAACTCAGTGGAAGTTGACATCAGGAGCAAAGAAACAGAAAACAAACTACATTAGATAACAGTAATAAAACATAATTCTGAAAAGATAGCATTGGTAGAAGTCATTGGATAAAATGTATCATGCTCTAAATAGAAATAAATAGTCTTTTCCCCGTTTGCTAACCATGGAAGACATGTCTGTCTATGCAGTAGATTAAAAAACACACAATTATTTGCTACTGTTCATACGTGCTTCCCCAAAATGAACTATTCAGTGTGAAATTTCATGATGGGGACTTTGGAAAGTGGCATGGCATAGCAACACAAGGCCTTACTAAAGTTAACCTTACACTTAATTAGCAAAATACAATAAATTCTTAAGTTCATTTACAGTGAAAATAATCTGAAAATAAGGGATATAACCGAAGACACATTTGATGACATAAATGCACCAATTGATGTGTGCCTGTGTTTTCCATATTTTGAAAGTGCTTTAAAAATCTAGTAGCATGCCCATACCATAAAATTCTTTCATCTAAAGTATTAAAACTGTAGCTTCTAGTCTATTTATGAAATTGTGCAGTAATCACCATAATCTAATTTTTAATTTTTTTTTTTTGAGTTGGAGTCTCACTCTGTCGCCCAGACTGGAGTGCAGTGGTGATCCCGGCCACCGCAGCCTCAACCTGCTGGGCTCCAGCGATCCTTCCACCTCAGCCTTCCAAGAAGCTGGAATTAGAGGCATGAACTACCATACCCGGCTGATTTTTTGATTTACTGTAGAGATGAAGTCTAGCTGCCCAGGAGGGTCTCGAACCCGCAGGCTCAGGCTATCCACTCACCTCTGCCTCTCAAGGCATGGGATTACAGTTGTCTCTAAAATTCAAATATGTTTAGGATGGATCATATTTAATTGTATATATTGTTTCCCCAGAGGCTCCCTAGTAGCTAAAAAAAGAAATACAAAGAAAACAAAAGGGATGTGGAGTTAGCTGAACAGACACTACCATGTGCATTTCAAGGAGGTATTCTTAAAGTCGTGAACAACTGACCTTTTGACCCCAAACTGTAAGGAAAGCATGCACTCTCCCTGCCACATGGAAATCTGGGAACTGATCCTAGTAATTTACACTCATAATTTTGATAACTTTTATAGATTAGGTGTATTGTATTAATTTAATGATTTTGCTTTTTATTGCACATTCTATTTGGGATCCCACCTCCCTGTCATTTACAATCCCATGCCATTGGGTTTTATCCTCCTAGTTTTATTTTGGGTACTAACTCTGAATGCAAAAGGAATACG
>NW_007046917.1:0-1549 GCF_000164805.1 Carlito syrichta
CAGAGTCAACCAATAGGTAGAGACAAAAAGTAGGTTAGTGGTTGATTTGGGCTGAGGGTAAGGAAACTGACCACGCTCACCCCCCACACCCCATGACATGATTACAGTGTATCATTTAAAAGGTAAAAAAAAAGTACTAAAATTAGAATGTGGTGATTGTTGCACAATTTCATGAATAGATGAGAAGCTGCAGTTTTAATACTTTACATGAAAGAATTTTATGGTATGGAAGTACTACTAGACTTTTTAAAGTACTTTAAAAATGTGAACAGCACAGGGCAAACCTCAATTGGGATGTATACTGCATCAAATGTGACTTTGGTTACATCCCTTCTTTTCAGATTATTTTTTACCATAAATGAACCGAAGAATGCAGGTATTTATTGTATTTAGCTAATTAACTGTAAGATCCACTTTAGTAAGGCATTGCATTGCTATGCCATGCCACTTTCAAAAGTCCCCATTATGAAATTTCACAATAAATGGTTCATTTTGGAGAAGCATGGGTGAATATTAACAGGTAATTGTGTGTTTTTTTAGTACTTCTACTGCATAGAAAGACATCTCTTCCATGGTTGTGACTGGAGAAAGGCTATTTCTGTTTAAAACATGATAGATTTTATCCAGTGACTTCTACCAATGTATTTTCAGAATTATGTTTCATTACTGTGAGATAATGTAGTTTGTTTGCTCTTTCTAATCTGCTGATGTAAATTTTCACTGAATTTTATCACTGATGAGCAGCTGTCTCTATGGTTTTAAAACTGCTAAATTATGAGTCAGCACAGCTCTGTGTCCTTGTTGCAGATTCAGTTTTCTCAAGTTTTTCATTTTTTATTGACCTAACTATAATTCTGAATAATAATATAATAAAATTGAATATAAAAGAAAATGTTTTGAAGACACAGATACAAAACTTTGCTTTTTCCTTTTTAGATTGTGGAAGCAAAAATTGAATATGGGGAACAATAACTGTATTCTTCTAAGGTCACAAGTAGAAAATAACTTATTTCATGAGCTGACCCTTGTACAACACAGGAGAGCCTGCAATTTTTTAGAGCACCTCACTTGATTTTTTTAAAGAATACATTTTGTTGTTAGCTATAGATAAATTACATAAAATTTAATGCATGCATTTTCTTTTTTCTTTTGAGCTGGAGTCTCACTTCATCACACAGTGGCACACTCATGGCCACCCCAACGTGGACTTGCTGGACTCTAGTGATGATTCTGCCTCAGTCTTCCAAGTAGCTGGAGCTACAGGCACATGATACCGCACCCAGCTAATTTTATATTTACTGTAGAGATGAGGTCTCCCCAAGTTGCCCGGGCTGGTCTCAAACCTGCAGGCTCAGGCAATCCACTTACCTGATCTCTAAATATGCTAAAATTACAGGCTGAGCCACCAAGCTCAGCTTTTTTTTAAGTAAAAAATAATATTTCCAGGTCAAAATGTATAATTTATTGTCTAAAAATAATATTTCTAGGCCAAAATAAATATCTTATTATCTAATAATATTTCTCTCACCTTACAAAAATGGCCAACAAC
>NW_007046918.1:0-733 GCF_000164805.1 Carlito syrichta
CAGGACATAAGCCAATGGAAAGGAAATACTGGGTTCAATAAATAAAAACCATGACGTGGGAAGATGCCACTACTACACAACGCATTAAAAACAGAAAGAAATCTCGACCAAAACCCAAATGTCTTGTCTTTCAGAAGATTTGCATGAGACGGGCAATAGCCCAAACTGTCTTCAAAATGGGCAAAGTGTAGGGTTTCACACTTTCTGCTTTCACCAAAGTCCAGTAAACCAAACACAGAGGCAATGGTATAAAACCCTAACGATTGATCCATGGAACAGAACGAACACTGAGGAATCAGTGGACACATTTATGGCCACATACATTCCGTGGGAATAGGGCAGTCCTTCCACACACACTTCTCAGAAAACTGGATACACTCATGCATAAGCCAGCAGTTCCACTTCCAGCAAAAGCCACAACACAGGTAAGAAAATACAAGGAAAGAAGAGTCTGTGAACTCACGGTTAAGGGTCCATGTCCAAGAGCGGCCTGACTCACGTTCCCTCGACGTGGTAGGGGGGCCCCAGCTCCGCCGCCTGCGGGGGGCCCAGCTCCGCCGCCAGCGGGGGTCCCAGCTCCGCGGCCAGCGGGGGGCCCAGCTCCGCGGTCGTCCCAGTCGCCGCGAGCCACCCTCTGGGCTCCCGCAGCGCGGGAGGCCGAAGCACTCCGTGGGAGGCCGCCGGCCCGGGAGGCGGAACCGCGTTGCGTCTCGGTGCTCGCAGGCAGGATTCC
>NW_007046919.1:0-830 GCF_000164805.1 Carlito syrichta
TTTTTTTAGAGGTGTAGAAAAGACTTACTGTTAGACAATTTTAAAGGTTTAACAAATTTAATTTTAGGGATTTGGATCCTGAGTGATGCAATACCAAATACCTATGTTTAGTTTGTCCGTGTCTATAAAGAATTTTTAGTGATTATTATGTTAAACCGCAAATTGAAAGATTGTACTGTCCTAGTTTTATATTTGATGGTCTTTTTCCTGGATTTGCCAAGGATGGGATAGGTTGCCATTTGACCTGCAGTAGAAACGTTTGAATGCCTTTTAAAACCTATTTATAGGAAATTTATTTATGTCTAGCCTGTGCTAGCTACCCTGCCTTTATTTATTTTTTAGAAATTTTTTGATCCCATAATCATTTGGGGTGCTGAGGGGTGAAGGTCCATCTTTTGTATTTTTTCAGAACTGATAATGGGTGCAGTCCTGTCTAGCCAGAGATTGAAAGTCTCTCCCTGTTGACTTGAGGCATCTAGATTTGTTTGCTGGCACAGACTGGAATTTTTACATGACCGTTATGTGGGCATGAAATTCCTGGATTTTAGCTCAATAAAAGGGATAAAGTCAGGTATACATTTTGACAATATTAGGCAGTGGCTGATTATCTTTGTACAAAAACTACAAGGTCTGAAGTTATTAGTATAACGTAATTGATAAACTTTAATTTCTGCGGCTTTATTGCAAGCACCAGCTTTTGTAATTTTGGACTATAATGGTAGCCTGACAGATTGTTTTAGACTATAATTTGAACTAGGCACTTAAGTAAATTTTATATGAAATTTGAAAAGAAATCCAAAAATGTTTGGTGACTTGCATCAGAAAAGACT
>NW_007046920.1:0-739 GCF_000164805.1 Carlito syrichta
CGTGAGAAGGCACTGTGGACAATAGACCCCTTTTCTGTCCATAAATGAATGTGTCCTGCATAATCACATTTTATATCATGTAATTAAACACTTATAAACATAATCGTAAATGAAATGTTACTAATTGAAACCATGTCTTGTGAGAACCTAAGCCTGTGCTTTTTTAGTTTACCCTGAGAATTTTTGCTATGGCCCTTTCACACTGAATGTGGTTACCTTAATAGCTGATTCTAAAGATGGAAAGCCAAGCCCCCTGTGCTGCCCCCTCTCCCCTGTCCCCACCAGCTGAGCACTGGTGACACTCATTCTTTTCCTCTTTAGCTGATTTTCCCAAATCCATTTCCCCATTCTCTCCATCTTGAAGGATAATATAATTAGAAGAACAGTCCTGGCCTCTGAGGAGCTCTCCTCTTCATTTTACCCTTGACCCTCACCCACCACCACGTCTGCCGTGGCACCAACCTTCATCACCCCAGATCTCCTCAGCCATGTGTCTGCTCTGACCTTGGACGTCTTCAAGAGCAAAGCCATTTCTTTGGAAGGGAAACTCACTCATGTTTACACTCTCAGGACAAATTCACTCTACCCATATGTTTATATTTATTTGTAGTTTCAAACATGTTATCTCAGATTGCAACCTAAACCTAAATTTAGACCTGAATTTGCAGGAGGAAAAGGGAACAAAATGAGGTTTCATTTCGTTCTTTAGAAAAGCACACATTCTTGTTTCTGCACTCAT
>NW_007046921.1:0-859 GCF_000164805.1 Carlito syrichta
CTCTATTGTTCACTCGGGGTGAAATGACCGATTCACTGTCATTTTACAAAAAGCCTTATTTTTTCACCTATTGAATTCTAAAAGATTTTTGATTCGCTTGTCGGTCTTCTATGAAAAGCCATTGTTTTCGTTGGCCTTAACGGTTAAGAGCTGACAGGCTCCGCTTGATTGTTGGAAGTGTGTATCTGGTTGGGAAATGCCGTGTTCAAAGTTAGCTGCATTGTTATTGATTTTCAAGGAGTTTTATTCTTGCTTGGTGTATGGTGTCATTAATGATTCTCAAGGTACAGGATGATTTGGTGCAGCACAGCGATATGTCAATACTTCACTGGTCGGAAAGAGCTCCCAAATTGTGCCACACTGAGTAACATGAGTGCTACACACTTCCTTGTAGAATAGGATCATTTCCTTTCACTTTGAACACAAAATGTCATTTTCGTTGCCGTTTCTCTATACTATGAGGCGCAATTACACTGCCGTGTGCCATGCTGAATCAGCGCAGATGGCCTCTGTTTTGCTGTGGGGAATGTGTATCTTCCTTGGGAAACAGGGTCTCAAATGTGTGCTGCACCGTTTATTGGCTGTCAATGTTATTCCAACTTGGTGCATGCTGCAAAACATGAGGCTCAAAGTTTCTCATTTTCAATTATGCAATGCACATTGCATTTGTTTGACCTAAGAGTACTTCAATAGGTCGCGTACTGGAAGGTGCAACTAAATGGTGCCGCCCGGTGTGAAACGGGAACTCCAGAGTAGAGTAAGCATGCAGTACTTGGGGAATTCACTTGGTGAATTCTAAGATGTTTCTCCATTTGAAATCTCTGTGTTGTAGGAAACGCCGTTGCTGTGCCATATGAAT
>NW_007046922.1:0-733 GCF_000164805.1 Carlito syrichta
TCGAGGCTAGAAGTAAATGACAGTCGTGTCCCTAGGCCCCAGCCTGGGCCTCAGAGCCAGACCTTGTCTCCAAAAACATCAGAATCATACACAGATTCTCAACTGCTCATGGTGTGTTCACAGGGTGACTGGTTTTAGAGCCAGAAAAAAATAGGATTAAGGGGGTTGAAATATCCCTGGGTGAGGGATATGTCCCTGGCCTTTCTTGTCAAAATGTCCTCGTTGCCAAATCAGAGGGTCAGCCTACCTCAGGCACATTTCTCACCTTGGAGAGGAGATCCAGCTGGAACCTAGCCAGTTAGCCTGAGGATCTCCTGCACCAAAGTGGGGGCAGTCATTGTGGTGTTGGCTGGGACTAGAAGTTGCCGAGTTTGGGGGACCCTCACATGTGGGGTAGGTGGTGGTGGAAGGACTGGGGGCAGAAGTGTGGCAGAAGAATGGATATCTTTCTTTCTTTCTTTCTCTTCCTTCCTTTCTCTCTTTCTTTCTTTCTCTCTCTCTTTCTTTCTTTCCTTTCTTTTCTTTTCTTTCCTCATGAGGTTGTCCAGGCTAATCTCAGACTGCACAACTCGGGCCATCTTCTCAGCTGGGCCTCCCAAACTGTGGCAATCACAAGCTTTCCATTTGGCCTACATCCTGATCTTCCTGCCTGGTCTTGAACCCTGTGCCGGAGGTGATCCCCTGCCCGAGGCCTATCCTCACCCAACGCTTCTTGGTTTTTCCTTGGGGTCAA
>NW_007046923.1:0-17022 GCF_000164805.1 Carlito syrichta
CTTTGCTATGTATATAAGCAATCACCTAACAATAAAATTTTGAGGCTTGATCAGAACACTGTCTTGCCTCCATTCTGCGTGTCTCCTGTCTCTTTCTCTCTTGGTCTCTCTCTCTCTCTTTTCACCAGCAGCAGGTAGTCCTCCTCGTGCCCACGTTTTACTTGTCCCGCTGGTCGGGACATCTGAATAAAACTAGCTGTAGCCAAGAAAGACATTCACATTCTTTTTTTTAAAGCAAATTACTGAAATCATAGATTTTAACTTAACACAAAGTATTTCTGTCGGTGACCTGCACTGACCAAGGGGGGGTTAGGACCACACCGGTGAATCAGAACGGAGAGAAGAAACCACACGGAGGCAGCTCTTCTGGGAACAGTCTGGCCAAGACTGAAGCCAATTTTATTCAAACTTTTTCCAACTTATATACCATTTTCTATAATCTCCAGCAGTGTGACAATTACTTGCTGGGGGCGTACAAATTCATTGATGTGTAACGCGTTTACAAATCATGTACCATCACAAGACTTTCAGGTTCCCAGTGAACAATTACAATTTCATGATGTATGAATCACAGGTGCACAATTTCAATACAGATTGTTCAAAATGTTTTCCACAATGTTCAATAAATCATTCATATTATACTCTAAGTTCTAAACCCTGATTAAAATACTTTCCAAGTTAACTCTAAGTTCAATCCAATTTTACTAACTTTTAATATTTTTGACGATTAATATTATTAACTTAACACTATACTATAATCTATAAGTTTACTTAAATGACTTAATTTTATTACCTTAATTTTATACTATTTATTTTTATAATTCTTATAACCTACTACATTTCTGTACTGCCCTATGATTGTATATTAATTACCTATGAACTTATCCTTAACCTAAAATTTTATCACAACTTCTATAAATTTCAAATATCTAAACTATTGTCTTTTATACTTTATTAATTACTTATCTTATAATATCATGTCTAAATTCTAATACAACTATTATCCTACTATAATCTATTACAAACCTTATCATTAGTACTAATAAGTATAAAAATTATGAACTTACTCTATGTTCTATAAAACTTAATTCAATGACATTTTAACCTAAAACCTAAATCTGATTGCCTATTACATGGAAACTACCTACCTCTCAAAACCTGCCATGCCACTTAAAACAATGAACTGCACAGTTGCCATAACGACAGCCGGGGACTGAAGCAAGCTGAAAGTTACTGCACGTACAAAACCAAGAACGTTCTGCTTGACCAAAGCAACATATACAACTATTATCACAGTTATAACGTCTAATCATAACCCCAAATGAAACTATATACTGGAACAAAAGCTAATCAATCAATTTACCAGGAAATAACAGCTAAAAATCTTAAGAAGAAAAACAGTTTAGAAAGAAAAAGAGATATAAAATAATTCTGCTGTGCATTTTTCATAGGATATAATAAGATTTTATTTTAGACTGTCACTTCCTAATATTGAAAATTCTGTTGTCTTATAATACACTGGTTACTATTCATATGTACACACTTGATGTTATATCCTTGTCTCAGAGGCAACCTTCTGAATAGGCCTTCATAGGCCTCAGCTGTGTGGTTACATATGTTGGCTCCCAACATATTTCTATACTACATGAAAAAAATTAAACTCTGAATGCGGGGCCTAGGTCATACCATGAAAGATCTTTTCTTAACATCTTTCTTGTCTTCCTATCAAGAAAGATTAGTGTACCAAGCTTTGAAATCACATCTCATCAGAGGACGAATAATGATCAAGTGCCTGTGGGTAACAAAGTGACCTTCCCTGTGGAGAATGATTCTGAACAAAGGACACCCAAGTGAAGGACCCAGCTGGGGATTCAGGGGCTGGTGGCATTTGGTGTGAACTTTTGTCGAGAGCCTTAGTTTCTCTGTAAAATGAGAATGATGATGCTCACCAGCTTACAGGACCCTTGTAGGGTCCAATGACATCATGCATGTTCGAGCTAGCCATAGGGTCTGCCACGTAGTAGAAACACAATAAATGTATCTTATTCTTCTTTTCCCTTTTAGTAAAAACCTCAGCATTTCTCCAGTCAGATACAAGAGGAACTGGGGTCCAGAGGACCTCATAGATGTCTCATTTCTTAGATGAAGAAACTGAGGCCAAGGGACATGAGGGGACATGTCCTACAAGCTCGTATCTGGTCAGTTTGGGGAACTCAAAGTGAGCCTCAGAGGACTGGAAGGCCACTGGAGTTTGCCTTCAAATTCATGCATGAATTCTCCAAGTATGAGTAGGCCCAAACTGACCACCGCCCTCAGATGCTTTCCAAGAATAAACTGCAGGGGAGAAAACCTACTTTTTAATTTTTTTCATATCTATTGCGAGTGGCTATCCCAAAGAAACTCTGAATCTGAAACCACAGATATCTGTAAATTAATGTAAATTGGCCACCGTGGTGCAGGCTTATTCCTGGAGCACTGCCCAGGTTTGGCTCCTAAGAATTTCCTGGTGGCAAGGTCTTTGTACTGGCAGCAGGAACAGCTGGCATGTGGGTGGAGTCAGCCTCAGGTTTGGGCCATCCCTTGTGACCTTGGAGGTTTTCTAGATTATGCAATGTTGTCCTTAAATGCCAAACAATAAAAGTCATAATCTATGGAGGATTCATTATGCACCAAACTATGGGATCAGTGTTTTAATCTGAGGAGAGATTATTCTTCACCCATTTGATAAATAAAGAGAAGAAGGCAGCATGTAGAGGAAATTTTAAAAAATCAACAGGTTTATTACAAAGAATCTCTAAGCATATATATTCAATAAAAACTAAAACAAACCATGTTGGGAGCCAGCCTTGGAAGCCCACCTGATTGACAGGGTCCTGGTGGGCCGAAGACCCTGGGCCACAGGGTGAGCCCGGGAAGCTGAGGCCCTTCTGTCTTCCATCTTTGCTGTTTTGTACCACCGAAGAATTCTGTGCAGTCGTGGAAGAAGAAAATGGCATGTTTATGTGAAGTACTCACAGCTAACCTGGAAATGTCATGGTTTATTTTTCCATTTCCCACTATGCTGTTTGGCCTTTTCTAACATATACAAGGGTTAAACTCTGAAGCACATCAAGAATGCTTTCTTTCACTTGGTTATAAGTTATTAGATATTGCTTGAGTAAAAAATGATATAAGTATATTCACTCCTTATTTGATTTAGAATTATGTAGTTTAGTGTTTAGACATAAGGTTTTTTAGAAGCACAAGTTTATAGTAAGTTCATTATGAATTCATTATAAATTCTAACACTTATATGGGAGTTATGTAGGTGATTTATAACACTGTTTTCACACATTTAGGGTGAAGATTAATTGTTAAGGTTTTTACTTAATTCGATAGTTAAAATTCTAAGTTAATGTTTATACAGTGGGTTTTCACTGAATTCATAATATATTAATTAGATAAATTAACTAAATGCAGAAAGCAACTTTAGGGACCTGAGAAACATCACTAAAAGCTTCTTTTGAGTTTTCTTTAGAAATAAACACTGCAGGATAAGAGAAAAGTAACGAAGATACCTGGACAAGAAAGGCAATTACGAAGCTTTGAAGGTCATAGAAGCCCAAAAGAGAAAAACTCCTGCTACATGGAGAACTTTGCACCTGGAAACTTTCTTGAGACATTTCAAGGACTGTAATTCGGGACTTTGAACTAAAACTATCATTTTTGGCTTTATGATAAAGACTCATTAACTAAAAGTAGATAGTGTTCTTGGCTTGTTTGTCGCTTCTAGACCACTAGATGGTGGTAACTTTTAAAGCATATGTATATGAAGGAATTTTCTTTGTCTTGCCCCTTTACAAATGGTATAAAAGCTCCGTATTAACTAACATTAAATTGTCATCTGTTCAGGAAGCAGGTGTCTGAGTATAATGTTTTCGTCTTTCGCCTATCCATCTCTCCTTCAGGAAACCTCACGACCCTTGCAGGGGCAGGACCCCCGCAAAGCCAGATGATGGAAACAGGAATAAATAGCTACACTTAACATGCAAAGTAAAGGAAACAACAGCAAACAGGGAGCTCTGACCCCCTCAATGTCTAAACCAAGGAATCAGAGACTGATCCTAACTAGATGATGATATGTGTGCTGCCTGGCCAAGAATATAAAGCAGCACTAAACAAAAACAAAGCAAAGCCATAAACAAAAAAATCCCTCACTGTTCTCTAAGAAAACACAGAAAATCAGTTTAGAAATGCATAGGAAAAAAGGAGCAGAGATATCAAAATAATAAAATAAAATTAACTACAAAAAGTAGCTCACGCCTGTAATCCTAGCACTTTGGAAGGTAGAGATGACAGAATTGCCTGATCCCACCCGTTCAAGACCAGACTGGACAACATGGTGAGAACTCATTTCTGCAATAAATGTTTAAAAATTAACTGGGCATGGTGGCGTACACCTGTAGTTCCAGCTACTTGGAAGGCTGAAGCAGAAGGATCACCTGAGCCCAACAGGTTGAGTCTGTGGTGGCTGTGAGCATACCACTGCACTCCAACCTGGGTGACAGAGTGAGACGCCAACATAAATAAACAAACAAACAAATAAATAAATAAAATCAGACAGAAATCTTGGAACTGAGAAGTACAATGTCTAAACTGAGAAATTCACTAGAGATTCTTAATAGCAGAGTAGATCAAGCAAATGAAAGAACCATTGAGACTCAAGACAGACTATATAAAAAATACTTAGTCAGAGGAGACAGAGTATACAATTCCCTCTTTGTCCTTGACCTTTGAGAGTTTAACAATTCTGTGCCTTGGGGTAATCTTATTTGAGTTAAATCTCTTTGGTGTTCTCTGACATTCTTATACCTGGATATTTATCTGTTCTTCAAATTTGAAAAATTTTCTGTTGTCTTTGCTATTGTTATTTTAGAGACAAAGGTTGGAGTAAGTGGCACGACCAGAGCTCACTGCAGCCTTAAACTCTTGCCAGCTTCCCAGGTAGCTGAAACAGCAGATATGCAACACCACAACCAGATAATCTTTTTGTAGAGATGGGATCTTGCTTTGTTGCCCAGGCTAGTTTCAAACTCCTGGCCTCAAGTGAACACCTGCTTCAGCCTCCCATATCACTGACACTACACTTGTGACCACTGCACTGAGCATATTATTTGAATCAGTTTGCTATCCCTTGCTCTTGCTCACCTTGCTTTTTAACACCGGTAATGCTTACATTTTGCCTATTGAGGTAATTTACTGTATCTTGTAGGTGACCTTTAATCAGACCTGTCTGATGATGGAGGAGAACTAACTGTGTGTAATATCACAACTTTTGGATATTTTCATTGATTATTGAGAAACTCCATTAGATAATCCTGAATTAATGTTACATTTATTTATTTATTTATCTATTTTTGCTGATGAATGTTATAACAAACTTAAAGAAGAAAAGTGCCAAGCAGTATATGCTATAATTACTCAAGAGGTACTAATAGAAAAGGAAATTGTCTAGCATTTAAATCAACACCACCTACATGTTATACACCCTTACAAGGGCTTGCCATATAGCCAAAAATGAAGATATATATATATATGTCATATAAGTATCACACAACACACACCCACCTACACACACACAGATGCGAACACACACACACACAAACATACACAAACATACACACACACACACACACACACACACACACACACACACACACACTCATTTCCCAGCTTCCGCTAGGGCTAATTCCAGGGCTATAGGAAGGAGCATCCTATATTAGTAATTTCATGGAAGAAAATTGGGTTGGAAGAACCAGAGGAAATTTGAATACCGTCAGTCTACAAGTAGATAGTAACAAGTCAAAAACATGCAAAGGGCTACAATTTAATAGCAGATATAGTGTAGCTTTTCCTTAAAAATATAAACATTCTCAAGCTGGATACAGTGTCTCACACCTTTAATCCCAGCACTTTAGGAGGCAAAGGCAAGAGGATTGTCTGAACCTAGTGCTTCAAGACATACCTGGGCAATTTGGTGAGACCTCGTCTCTGTAATACATTTTTAAAGAATGACTAAGTAGAAGGTTGAGGTGGAAGGCTTGCTGGAGCCTAATGGGTTGACATTGGGGTGGCCGTGAGTGTGCCACTGCACTCCAGTCTGGGTGAAGGAGTGAGACTCCAACTAAAAAAAAACAAATTAGCCTAGTGTGGTGGTGTGCACCTGTAGTTCTATCTACTTGGAAGACTAAGTAAGAAGGATTGCCTGAACCCAGCAAGTTGAAGCTGTGGTGGTTGTGATCATGCCATTGTACTCCAACCTGGGTGCCAGAGTGAAACTCTCACATGAAAACATCAACAACAACAACAAACAACCAAAAAATGAGATATAATCATTCTCTCTTCATTCATTCTAATTCTACTAAATATACTCAAAGACTAATTTGTTTGTAAAATAAGATTAGTTCTATCATGCCTCGATGTTTGAGTATAATCTACCATTTTCATAAAGTGTTTATTTTGCATGATCTTAATAAATGTTTTAAGTAATTTTTAAAAGACAGAATGCTATTGACAGTATATATTCAAGTGTTAATAGTTAATTTTCCTAGTTTGAAATATTGTATGATTAGTAATTATTTCAGATGCAATATTTCATTCATTTTGCAGGGGAATAGTTGCAGTTTGATATAATTGGATTACATTTTAAAATTTATTTTTACTTTATTTATTTATTTATTTTTTGAGTTGGAGTCTCACTCTATCACCCAGACTGGAGTGCAGTGGCTGTTCCCGGCCACCGCAACCTTGACCTCCTGGGCTCCAGCAATCCTTCTGCCTCAGCCTTCCAAGTGAACTACAGGCGTGCGCTATCATGCCCAGTTAATTTTTGATTTATTGTAGAGATGAGGTCTTGCCAAGTTGCCCAGGCGAGAATCGAACCCGCAGGCTCAGGCAATCCACTCACCTTGGCCTCCCAAAGCTCTGAGATTACAGGCTGAGCCTTTTTTTTATTTTTTATTTTTTGAGTTGGAGTTTCACTCTGTCGCTCAAACTGGAGTGCAGTGGCCGCTCCCAGCCACCTCAGCCTCAATCTGCTGGGCTACAGCTTCTGCCTCAGACTTCCAAGTAGCTGGAACTACAGGCGTACACTACCATGCCTGGCTAATTTTTTTGATTTACTGTAGAGAGGAGGTCTCACCAAGTTGCCTGGGCAGGTCTCGAACCCACGGGCTCAGGCAATCCACTTACCTCGGCCTCCCAGAGCTAGGATTACAGGCTGAGCCACCAAGTCCGGCTCTTTTTTTTAAAAATACATATTTTTTATTTTAAAAGAGTTTTGTCCTCCTCCAGGAGCCTCTGAATTGGCAAAAATTACTAAATAATATTTTAGCAATGGTTGAAAAATCTTTAATGGTGATTTGAATTCTCTTAAAACTGTGTAATCTAGGATGAATAATTTTGCCCAAGTAATACTCCAAAATACAAGAGTTCTTGATGCCACTACTTCTCAAGAGAGAAGTACTTGTACACTAATTGGTAAGAAGTATTGGTTTCATGTTAAACTTTCAAGACTTGTTGTCCAAAATGGAAAGTCCTTCAACAACAAATATCAGTTTTTTAAATGAAATCACGACTGGCTTTCCCAGCAATTTGTTCAGTTTGTCACATCTTTGCTCCTGAGAACCTTGGGTCAGAGGAATTTTTCAATCCTTGGATATCATTCTCCTTATAGGAATTGTGTTTGTAACTCAGGGTGCCTTGTGTTCTCTCAACAGCTTTGAATGCTTTCCAGAGGCGCCACCTCCCAAACGATTGCCACCAGGGTGAGACATCCAATACTCACTATGTGATTGGTGACAGCAGCTTGGTGATTCTGAAGCACAGTGTACCCGTTGATGAGGATGACATCCCCTGCCTGTTCTCCCAGTGACTACATAAATAGTGTTAATAAGAGTAACACTAGGACTTTTGGTCACACTCTCAGTTTTCACAGAGGATAACCAAAGAGGCAGAATAGTTAAAATTAAATGGTGGCCAGCTTGAAAAATTTGTGAGCAAACAAAACTAATTAAAACGTAAGGCTGGGTTCGGTGGCTCAGCCTGTAATCCCAGCACTTTGGGAGGCCAAGGTGAGTGGATTGCCTGAGCCGGCGGGTTCGTGACCTGCCTGGGCAACTTGGCGAGACTTCATCTCTACAATAAATCAAAAAATGAGCCTGGTGTGGTAGCGTGCGCCTGTAGTTCCAGCTACTTGGAGGGCTGAGGCGGAAGGATCGCCGGAGCCCAGCAGGTCGAGGCTGCGGTGGCCGGAATTGGTCACTGCACTCCAGTCTGGGTGACAAAGTGAGACTCCAACTCAAAAAAACAACAAAAAACCCCCCATAAAAATAGCCTTAACTCAGCTTAAACTGTACATATGCAAGAAACTTAACTTGAATCACTCTGGTAATTCATTTTTTGTGAGTTTCATCCTCAGTAGTACTCAAAAACCGAAGTTCTTGATACTTTAGCTGCTCAACAGAAAGGGGCTTGTAACAACATCAGTGAGAATTATTGCATTCTGGCAAGAGCTTGTTAGGCAGAAACAAACCTTAAGCTCAGCCAATCCTAAGCAGTTGACTAGCATGTGATTATGTGATTAGAGACTGTTGAACAAAGTGACCTAAAACACAAAAGAGGGATCTTATAACTGTAACCAGTCAACTGATTTCATGTTTTGCCTCCTCATTTTCTTCATAAATACTTGTCACTGATGGTTGGTCAACAGACTACTAAACTTCTTTTTGTCTTGTGTCCTCCAAATCATAAGCTACATTTTATTCAAATAAAGTCTTTAAAATGTTGTTATGCATCACATTATTCTTTGACAAAGGGTCCTGGAAAACACTTTGGCCTTATTGCTGCCTGAGAGTGGAAAGAACGTTAAGAACACCCAGTCCCACACTACATACTCACACCCTAAATTCTCACTCTAAGTTTTCAAGTGTGTTTTCATGGAAGCCTTGACTTTAGTTGTGAAGAGCAATCACAACTTCATTGTACCTCTCTGGCTCCCTGAATGAGCCACTGTGTTTGCACACCTAAAGTGCAATGACCATTGGAGAAATAGCACTTCTATTCCCTTTACTTAGGAGATGAACATCATTGGCTTCATGAAGTAGTTTTAACTTTGGAATATTTTGATAATTTTGATGTGACTAAACATCCCTATTCACGACACTTTCAGATTTTGTTTCTTCTGCCTAATGTCAGGGAGAGAATGAACCCTTCGTGTCTCATGCTTAGGACCATGAAGGTCACATATTAGTAAAACTCCATCAATGTTTGTGATATTCACCAATTTACGAATCCTTCACTTTCATCCTATTCCTAATCCTTTTCTTTTCATGATTACCTATTTGTTGAAATAAATTAATCTGGAGAAATAAAAAACCTAATCAGGATTAACTGGGTGGAGATTTAGGAAGGTAATCAGATATCACTTTCTCATTTTGAAGACACTAGTTGAAAAGAGGTGGCATATGGAAAGGCCAACAAGTGCATCTGAGGAGCTGCTGGGAGACTCAGAAGTCTGGAGTCTGGAGTCACTGTCTGGTTTCTGTGAGATGTGAGCCCCCTGCCCACCACACCATATCTGGTAAGTCCTGGCCCTCCATGAAGAATCATCACCATTATGATCAATCATCAGGCCGCCCTGTCCAAATTGAAAAGCCAGAATTTTCCTTTTTCTGTTTTTTTTTCTATGAAAAGATATAAGCATTTGATTTTGCCTATAAGTGCAGTGTTGCCTTCCTCATAAACATTTCAGGTTGGGTTGGTTTATGTCATTTAATTTTTTAATTTTAACTTTTTGAGTTGATGTCTCACTCTATCACCCAGGCTAGAGAGCAGTGGCACATTCCTGGCAATCTTTCCACCTCAGCCTTCCAAGTAGCTGGAACTACAGGCATGTGCTACCACATTTAGCTAATTTTTTGATTTATTGTAGAGATGAGGTCTCACCATTTGCCCAAGTTGGTCTTGAACCCACAGGCTCTGGCAATCCTCTCGCCTTGGCCTGACAAACTGCTAGGATTATAGACTTGAGCCACCCTGCCCGGCCTTGTTTATGTCATTTTAAAATTGCTTCACCAGTTCGATTTTTATTTATTAATTTTATTTTTTATTATTTTTTAATTATAAAGATATGGGGTACAATTCAGGGTTAGGTATATAAACATTGATTATGCAGGCACTCTTGTGGATGAGGTATGCCCCTCCCTCCCCTAGCAGTTTCCCTCAACTACCAATACCCCCCGCCCCCGACAGTTTTCCACTACTGCCAGTCACTTTCTTTTAGCATTATAATTGTTCAAGGTCATCTTGTGAATGAGAATATATGGAACTCAGTTCTTTGTTTCTGTGATAAATCACTGAGTATGGAATTTTATTTCTTGACATTTAAGCATTTGTGTGCCCTTGAAATATGGTTGAGAAACTTTGGGGTTTTGTAGTAGAAACTTTCATTTTAATGAAAACCTTAAAAACATTCTATACAACATTTCTAAGAGTGGAATCTTTATTCTACTATGGGTTCTATTCCTTCCTCTAATCATGTTTCTAAGTGGCAATTCTGAAAATGTAAGGCATGGGCTTTGGGATCTTCATCTGAGAGTTAGTGTTTCCCATTTCTAACTTTCCTATGCTCAATAATACTGTAACATGACTTTTACAATTCCTCATTTAGTTTTTATAAAAGCAAAGAAATGAAGCCCTAACATAGGGATGCTCCCTTAATTAATCCCAGCCAGGTTAGGAACAGAGAATGTGGGTTGTGTTGGGCCACATGACACACCCACATGAATCCCTAGGGGCTTGAGCGATAATTAGTAATATCCCCAAATAGGGTAAGCAATATAGGGCAGGCTCCTTGGACACACGTCCCAGTTTGAATAGAATCCACTAGAGCATTCTATGGAAGTGAATGGTCTAGTGGCCACCTTGTCCTTCTTTGGCACTTGTGGAAAGATTTTCATGGTAAGGCAGGGGCAGAGGTATGGCTTTGCTACCACTGAGTGCATGGTAGAATTGGGATAACTTAAGACAGTTCCACCTTTGTCTGAGCAGTGGCATTGGGCCTAGGATAAGATAGGGTTACTTTAAGGATGTCTTTTCTCTGAATGAATCCCCAGATTTCCTTTTATAGCAGAACCACAATGAGCCTCCAGATTCCACCCAAACTCCTGGAACTGGTGGGGCAGAGTCTGCTAGAAAGGAGGCCATGGTCATCTCTGCTCTGGTGGAGCTGCCCATGGAGATCTTCCCATCGCTGTCTTGGAGGCATTCACCAGGAGATGCAGTGAGACACTGAAGGTGATGGTGCAGGCCAGGTCTTTCCCCCACCTTCCTCTGGGCTCCCTGATGAAAATGTCTAAAAGGGAGATCTTACAAGGTGTGCTGGATGGGCATGATGGGGTGCTTTCCCAGAATGTTTGCCTCAGGTGAGGTGAAGCAGGTGTCCTGCTAGGGAGGTCAGGAGTTCTGGAAAGGGACAGTTGAGTCAGTTAGAGTGGGGTTCAGAGTATAGAACAGAGGCTTCAGTTGGTGCCAGTGTGGAAGTCCAGAGATGCTTTGACCGGCTGAGCCTCTTCTTGGAAAGAGTTCCCTTACAATAGGACTGCTTACCATGCAGGGGACCACTGAGAAAACAGGAACCTTACTCCAGAACTTAAAGGTACTGGAAGTGGGGACCAGGCTTGATCAAAAACGAAAGGGGATGGAGAAGAGTCCGGGAGAGGGAGAAGATAGGATGGAAACAGCTGATGTCCATGGTGTGGAGTATAAGCTTAGGTCAGAGGTAGGTTTCTGACCTAAATGTTAAGAATCTTTTTTTTTTTTTACCCCAAGGAGGTGGTGGAACCTGCAAGAGCTGGATTTTCGGAATGTTGATCAGGACTTCTAGAGTATATGGTCTGGAGTCCCTGTTGCTCCACAAAGGCCTTGAGTAGGAGGAAAACAGTGGAGGACTGTCAATGGAGAAGAAGATAGCAGCTATGGAAGGTGTTCATAACCTTTGCCTCAAGGAAAGAACCTTGGATGAATTCTTTCTCTTCCTCTTTCTGTGGGCCAAGCTGAGGAAAGGTTTACTTCACATGTGCTCTAAGAACCTGAATACCCATCAAAAATATCAGAAAGACCCTAAAACTGGTTGACCTGGATTGAATCCAGGAGGTTGTAGTGAATTACAGCTGGACACTGTCCACCCTGGCATGGTTTGCTCCTTACTTGGGCCAAATGTGTAATCTCCACAAATTTGTCCTTTCCAACATCCATGTTTCTTCCTACATTTCCCCAGAAAAGAAGGAGGAGTTTGTTGCCCAATTCACCTCTCAGTTCCTCAAGCTGGAACACCTCCAGAAGCTCTACATGGACTCTGTACCCTTTCTTGTTGGCCACCTTGACCAGTTGCTCAGTTGAGGAAGGATGGGGAGCCATCTCTGCAGACCAAAGCTTTTTTGTTATAGTAAACACTGAAGGACATCTGCTTGTGCCAGCCAGTTGTGATGTCACAGGGAAGAAGATTCTAGAATGTGAACCCACTGTGGTATTCACTGTTCTACCCTGATGTGGGTATCACTTAACCACCCCAATATAGGCTAAGGTATAAAATAGGGTGAATGCATTAGAGAGTGACACAATGCTAGGAAGCTATTTATTGGGAGGCTCAAGTCTAGGGCAGGTGCATTTGTGAATTCTTACTACAATTAATTGGAAAGCATATTTAATCCGCATCTGCAAATTTCAAAATATAAACTCTGTCCTCACATGCTTAGCGAGCATGAATGAGCCTGACTTTAATTCCTGCCAGTAAAAGATTGTTTTGAGCTGCAGGTAAGGTAATTAACATATGGGAAATGAATGATTCTGGAATAGAGGGTGATGGAGCAGGTGTGAAGAATAGTAAAAATGGTGGATGGGTTACTGACAGTTCAGACATGTCAGTGAGCCCTGCAGCCTGGCAACCTGAGGTGATGTTCCTGGATCCTGCCTGGGTGTGTTCTATATACATTTCTCCCCTAGGCTCCTATGCCACAGGTTGTAGGCATTTATTTATTTATTTTTTGAGTCAGATTCTCACTCTGTCATCCAGATTGAAGTGCAGTGGCACATTCTTGGCCACTGCAGCTTTGACCTTCTGAGCTCAGGTTATCCTTCCACCTCAATCTTCCAAGTAGATGGAACTAGAGGTGTGTGCCACAACTCCTGGCTATTTTTTTAAATTATAGAGAGGAGTACTCACCAAGTTTCCCAGGCTAGTCTTAAACCACTGGACTCAGGCAATCTATAGGTGTGAGTTATCACATCGGGTGGTTGGTGGTATGTAAAGATGAAGAAAGGGAGGTTTAGACATTCTGTGGGGTTGACCCAGTTACATGAGTGATGGTGAAAGGACTCAGCCTCCTTGTTGTTGGGGTCTCACTCTGTTGCCCAAGTTGGACAGCAATGGCATGTTCATGACCACCATGGCTTGACCTGCTGGGCTCATGTGATCCTTCCATGTCACCCTTCCATGTAGCTGGAACTAGAGGCATGTGCCTCCACACCCTGCTAATTTCTTGATTTATTGTAGCGACAAAGTCTGACCAAATTGCCTAGGCTGGCCTTGAATTCATGGGCTCAGGCATTCCTCTCACCTGGGTCTCCCAAAGTGCTGGGGTTACAGGTGTGAGACTCTGTGACCTGCTGACTCAGCCTCCTAAGAGGCTGGGTTTTGACAAAAACTTGGTCAGACTAACCTTGAGCTTGGGGAATATTGTCGTCTTTCACTTGAGGTCATTTCCTTCCATTCCTCATTACCATCCCCCAGGACTGACTGCTTGTGTCTCCTCAGGTGCCTGAAGAACCCCTTGGAGACTCTGGCAATAACTAACTGCCTGCTGTCCGAATCAGACCTGAGGCATCCGTCCCAGTGCCCAGTGCCCGAGCATCTGTCAGCTGAAGGTCCTGGACCTCAGTGGCATCAGACTGTCCCACTACAATCCCAAGTCTTTCTATGTTCTGATAGAAAAGAAAGGTGCCACTGTCTAGACCCTGGACTTAGATGAATGTAGGATCAAGGACTCCCAACTCAATGCCATCCTGCCTGCCTGGAACTGTTGCTCTCAGCTCACCACCCTTAGCTTTTGTGGAAATCCCATCCCGATGGCCGCCCTGGAGAGCCAGCTGTGCCACACTGTCAGGATGAGCACCTTAAGCTGTACAACGTGTCTCTGGAGACTTGTGGTAGCCTGGGTGCACTCCACCACAGGAGATTTGCCCAGCTTTGAGATGAGCTGATGGAGACACTGAGGGACTCAGGAATTCCCAAGAGGGTCTTGTTCTATACCATCCCCTCCTCTCACTGTGGCAACAGTGAGTACTATGCCTGGAACCCTGTCAGTGGATGTCTGCCTAGGTGGGTGCATATCTCAAAAGCATTCTTCAGGACACTTGGAAACTGTCTAGGGTGTAGGTAACATAAGCATAAACCCCATTCTTTCAGATGTTTGCTCAAACAGAAAGGTGATGCAGCAGGGAGCAGGCCCTGAGAGAAAATATTGACTTCAGGAGTAAATAGGACCTTTGGGGACATGTGTCATGTAGAGTCAGAAATAGAAATCTAATTTCTAAAGTAGGATTTGCAGTTGAGAAGTATATGAGGATTTACCCCATGCATGCATCATTATAAAGAAATGGTCATTAATAGAAAGAACCTTAGTGTAAATTCTCTGGTTTCCTCCATGATCTTTTAACCTGTTTAAACAACTTACACCTTAGGAATTGCCAGCTACTGATAAGGAGAAAAGAAGCACCGAGCTGTTTGATGAAAGATGTTTGTCTCTGGGAAGTCAAGGTGTCAAAATGACATTTGACCATTTGGATCGATTCTCTTCCATTCCTTTCTTCCGTCTGGGCATTTGTCATCTTCTTATTTTCTGCAGCTATGCAGTGTGTTCATATACACCTTGTACACACACAGGGCCTGGAACATTCTATGTGAGTAAGCATGAACCACTGGAGTAAAGCCCTTTCAATGTCTCTCAGTGATAACCAGATGCTAAGACCCTTTTCTCTCCTATTAGGTGGATCCAGAAGAATCATTTCCTGGTCACTGTCTGTGCTGGGAAAGGGCTTTACTGCACAGGGTGTGGTCCTGTGTCCTGGGAGGGGACATCCACACTATAAGGAGGGGGAACCCCCAAAATTCTGCAATTTATTTATAAAAAATTGTGTATTTCTTCTTAAATGTTTAAGCTCTGGGCACCTTCAAAGTACTTCCTGTTTAATGTACTACACCTATCAATTTTTTCTATTGCTTAAATTATTTTTGACTCATCAAACTGGATGCCTTTTAGTGCTCCTGCCATTTTTCTTTCATCTCTTCTACATCAGCAAAATATTTCCCTTTGAGGACTTTGTTCATCTAAGTAAACAAAGAAGTCACTGGGGGTGAGATCAGATGAATAAAAAGGATTGGGTAGGGAGGGTCATTTTGTTTTCTGATCAAAAATGCTGAACAGTTACATGGGATTTTTCTTCTGCACACTGTGATACAACCTCTTCAAAACTGCCACATAAAAACTTGGGATGATCGCTTGATCCAGAGGAAGAAAATCTGAGTGTACTACAAGGAGTCCATCTCCCTAGGTCTTCCTTATTTATTATCTGCAGTCTCAGGGCATCACCATTCCATGCCTGTCAACTTGGTGGGTAGCTGCCCTTTCTGAATGAAATTAGTTGTGGTTACTAAGATATCCAAAGCCCTTTGTAGTAAAATACTAAAATGATATAGGCTTGCAGCATGTTTTAAGTGTTTCTATATGACAATCACAAACTTACCTTTGGGGAGAAGCTAGCTCATGGCAATGAGACATCTAAACATCTCCCTTCTCCAGTCAAGGAGGCTAGTGTGGCATGTTTTGAAATCACAGGACTTTGCAGCAACTTGGATGGATTTGGACTCGATCATACTCAGTGATCTATCACAGAAACAAAGAACAGCGTACCATATGTTCTCACTCATAAGTGGACCTTAAACATTTATAATACTATGAGAAAGCATTTGGCAGTAATGGGAAACTGTCAGGGGAGGGGGCTGGGATTGACAGTTGAGGGAAACTGCTAGGGGATGGAGGGGTATACCTCATCAACAAGGGTACCTGCATATTAATGTATGTAATAACTCTGAATTGTACCCCACATTAAAAAAAAAAAAGAAATCACATATTAGCAGGGCGCAGTGGCTCATGCCTTTAATTCCAATACTTTGGGAGGCAGAGGTGAGAGGATTTCAAGAGCACAGGGGTTCAAGGTCAGCCTGGGTAACTTGGCAAGACCTCATCTCTACAATAAATAAACAATTTAGCTGGGCATGGTAGTGCGTGTCTGTAGTTCTAGCTATTTGGAAAGCTGAGTTGGAAGGATCACTTGAGTCCAGAGGCTCCAGTGGCTGTGAGCATGCCACTGCACTCTAGTCTAGGGACAGAGTGAGACTCCTACCTGAAAGAGAGAGAGAGAGAGAGAGAGAGAGAGAGAGAGAGAGAGAGAGAGAGAGAGAGAGAGAGAGATTGTGTATCATGAGAGGATGAATAATGATGATGTGCCTGCGGGCAGTGAGTGAATTTCCCTGTGGAGAGTGATCCTAAAGAAAGGACACCCAGAGAATGACCCTGCTGGGTTTCAGGGGCTGGTGTTGGGCAGGGACCTGTGACAAGAGCCTTAGTTTCCCTGTAAAATGAGGATGAAGTTACCCGCCAGCTCCTGAGACCTTTGTAAGATCTCAAAAAATGATGCACATGTAGGACTTGGCACGGGGAATGGCATACAGGAAGAGCTCAATGAATGCATCTTTTCCTTCTCTTTCCCTTTTAGCAGAAGTCCCCAGCATTTTCATCCATCAACATGAGAAATGAAAATAAAATCCTCCAACTAGCTGAACACACGCCCTCTTGTCCAAGGATGCCCCAGAGAAATCTTGCAAACCAAGACACCAGCCATGGGAAGATGGGAGGTTGGACAGGC
>NW_007046924.1:0-582 GCF_000164805.1 Carlito syrichta
GAGGTATATAATTCAGTGGAATTCAGTATACTGGCAGTGTTGTGCAGCCATCAATCTAGTTCCAGAACATTTTCCTGACCTCCAGAGGAAACTCAGTGCTCCCCATCCCCCCTATTCTTGGCAACCACTAATCTACATTCTTTCTCTGTGGATTTGCCTATTCTGCTGTTCCACATAAGTGGATTTTCACAGTATGTGGCCTTTTGTGTCTGATTTCTTTCGCTGAGCACGCTGTTTTCAAGGTCTATCCATATTGTGACATGTTAGCATCTCGTATCTTTTTTCCTTGTAACTACATATGTGTGATATTTGCTAAATAGACCATTTTTAAATTTCATGTTCTGTGTCTAACTACATCCACATTGTTGTGTAACCTCTGCCCCTTCCATCTCCAGAACTTTCTTCATCTTTCCCAACTGGAAGTCAGTCTATACGTGTTAAAACATGAGCTTCCTGTTCTTTTCCCTGCGTCCCTTGTAGCCATCACTCTACTTTGATTGTTCCCTATGAATTTGATCCTTTAAATACCTCATATAGGTGATTATAGTTGTCCTTTTTGCGTGGCTTCTTTGATTTCTTTTT
>NW_007046925.1:0-939 GCF_000164805.1 Carlito syrichta
TCCTGCTTATGTTTTTGTTCCTGTTCATCTTCCTGAACCTTGGTATTCTTCTCCAGGTTATTATTTAATAGAACAGGCCACAGCTATGTTAAAGAGACCACGCAGATTCGTAGCTGCTTTAATATTAGGAATTTCTGCATTAATAGCTATTATAGGACCTGTTGCAGCTTCTGCTACTGCGTTAGTTCAGGAAGTACACACAGCTAATCATGTGAATGATTTATCTCAAAATGTTAGCTTAGCTTTATTTACTCAAGAACAGATAGATAGAGGTATTATTGATAGGTTAAATGCTGTAGAATCAACATTAGTATATACAGGAGATCAAATTCAACATATTAAAGTTCAGATGTCTGTAGCCTGCCACGCACAATTTAAATGGATCTGTGTTACACCCTTGGGTCAAAATGTCAGTTGGGCTGATGTTCAGAAACACCTTATGGGAGTTTGGCAGTCCTCTAATTCTTCTTTGAATATTCAACAGTTACATGGTCAAATCACTGCTATCTCTCAGGCACACCTGTCTACACTTTCATTTTCTCAACTGGCTTCTAGATTTACTTCTTCTCTTTCTCAATTTGTGGCTTCTCATTCTATTTGGAATCTGATCTATAATTTCATTGCTACTGGTGTGATTGTTCTTCTTCTGCTGTTTATTTTTCCAGTCATCATCCGACGTTTAAGAAAAGCAGTGCAACGCAATTCAGATAACATTCATCTGGCAGTGCTCAGTAATAAAGTTAAAAAATAATGTCATCTATTATCTGGTTACTTATTTCATATTGCCACTACTTTGCATCATCTATACCAGCAACTCACTATTCTTCGTCCTCCCTATATCCCCTCTATAATAAGAATCTTGGTATTCAGTGACGGGTAAGATTCCAGCCACCTAGTATGAACCTAAGACAGGCATTCCCTGCGGGGAAGGGGAAAGGG
>NW_007046926.1:0-811 GCF_000164805.1 Carlito syrichta
AAAAAAAAGTTCTTGAGGGGAAAAATATAAAATACCTAAATTTCAAAAGATGGACTACTACCATACTCTTTGCTCTCTGTCTTTGGGTGTCCAAAGATAGAGGATTTCACAGTATGTTTTCAATCATTCAACTTTTGCAAACATATACAAATAGGCTCCTCACTAGCAGTCCTGTTTGGGCAATTAATAGCAAGCAATATGCTTGAATTAGAGGTCCAATTTCCTCTTGAATGCAGTTTCTCCTCTTCTTGGCAACAAAGCCATTTGCAGAGATCTGGAAATCACGAGTTTCCTAAGTGGAAGGAGGTGCTGGTCTGGTTCACCTGAAAATATCCGTTCAGATTGACTGGTGTTTTATAGTAACATTTCAAGACCCAGTTTATGTTATTGATGACAATGGAGTCAGGGTTGCCTTAGTTAGGTGAGTTTGCATAGGGCTCATAGCTGCGTCAAGCCAGCATGGGGTTGATCTGGGCCACGTTCTGCACCACATCCCTAGGGATGTGGCCAGTCCACTTGGAGGGCACTTCCAAGTTCACAGGCTTGATGACTGGTGTTGGACAGAGAGACACCACCAAGCTTGTCAATGTGGTCCTCGCAGTGCAAAACAGTATCACTCCAGGCAATGCCCAGGAAATCAAGGATGAGCTTGAGGGAGTGCTGCAGGTGCAACACCAGCTGCTTGTAGTACAGGGGCAGACACTTGTCCTTGCCCACCTCCATGCACTGTGCATACATAACCTCGATGGTTTTGTTCTACTTGAGGCAGTCGTGGTAGTTGCTGAGGTCGAAGCCAGTGATGGTGACCTTG
>NW_007046927.1:0-444 GCF_000164805.1 Carlito syrichta
AAATTATATTGAGCCGGGCCCAGTGCCTCAGCCTGTAATCCCAGCACTTTGGGAGGTTGAGGCGAGTGGATTGCCTGAGTCCGCAGGTTTAAGACCATCCCGGGCAGCTTGGTGAGACCTCGGGAATATTATGCAGCCATAAAGAAGGGCAAACATATGAACTTCACAACAACTTGGATAGATTTAGAGTTGATAATACTCAGTGACCTATCACAAACAGAACAGAGCACCATATGTTCTCACTCATAAGCGGCCTTGAACAATTATAATAGTATAAGAAAGCAATTGATAGTAGTGGGGGGAGGATTGGCAGTTGAGGGAAACAGGGAAGGGTTCATCTCATCAACAAGGGTACCTGCATAATCAACGTTTGTATACCTAACCCTGAATCGTACCCCACATCTTCATAGTAAAAAAATAAAAATACTCCAGGCTCAGTGGCTC
>NW_007046928.1:0-1381 GCF_000164805.1 Carlito syrichta
CCCACGTCCTCTGTGAAAATGTCATGAATCCCTAAGCAGAGGCACGCATCCTTCTCCCACATGGGTACCTATGTCAGATACAGCACTCATCTCATACCCAGTTCCACTAAGTATCTTTAGCACCAGGACACTGCCAAGCCTGTGAGAGGACTTTGCTGAGTTATGTTGTTAATAAATAACTTAGGGGCAATTATTCCTTCTCCATTCCCTAAAACGTCTCCTTTATTCATACCTCAATGTGGCTGAAATCAAACAATTAACAACTTGCATCCTTTGGCTCAAGCCAGTGTTTTACAGATTTGCCAACTCCCAAGAATGAACAGGGTATTTGTTAGAATTACAGATTCTTGGGGTCACACAAGGCAGACCCCTGAGTGAGCCTCCAGTGGGGTTGTGGCCATTTGCATTTGTGGCCAAAAATACTGGTAATTCTTTGTATATAGAACTCGATTTAGGAGATATTTTAGTCCCCTACTAACATGGGAGTGCCTTTGGGAAGAAAGCAACATAGTAAACTTTATTAACTATTTATACTTTAATGTAAATTAATTACCAAATAATTAGTGGAAGGGGTGGGGAAAAAGAAAAAGGTAAAGGGATGTGACAAGTTTTGATTTTTGTAAAATATTTTCTGGGTATGAAGCCATTTAACAGCCAATCCCATTGTATCCAAATACTTACCTAATAAAGTGGCTTCAACAGGCAAATCTTCACTAATTATATTACACAATGTGCAATTTTTAATAAGTAGTATCTTCAATTTTTCTAGTAGTTCAATAGTGACAATACCAAATATAAATCTAATTTGGGAACTTAATTAATATATAAAAATAACATCAAGATGAATAAACTTTTTAAACAAGGAACACTTTAAGATAAATTATATCTGCAGTTCATTTTATTAAAAAAATCTTTTAAATCAGAAAATGAAATATTGCCACTGTGCATATACACCTTTTTTTTCTCTCATAATCACGGAATTTCTTAGTTGGGTTAAAATTTCAAAAATACTTTGGTGCAGGCATGG
The DNA here is from genome assembly GCF_000164805.1 of Carlito syrichta. Taxonomy (NCBI): domain Eukaryota; kingdom Metazoa; phylum Chordata; class Mammalia; order Primates; family Tarsiidae; genus Carlito; species Carlito syrichta. The sequence goes on from NW_007046928.1 coordinate 1,028, forward strand.
TGTGATCTAGCTGCAGTGTTAGAGTTTATAAAGATTGCGAGTAAGACACTTGAACCTGATTTGTCTTCTTTGCTTGACTGCCCACATAACCACTGCATGGCAACCACAACTTTGTAAAAACAACTTTGTGTCATTATGCCCAGCAATGTATCCTTAAAGACACACGGCAGCAGGGGCACACAGAAATCCCTTACACAATGAAAAAGTCTTTGGTCCAATTCCTTGGAAGTACATTTATTCTTCTCACCCTCTCTTTTCTTAGCAACAGCCTAGCTGGGGCTAACTGTCCATTCAGAAGCTAGCTTACCCCCATCATTCTGTTCTCTGAATTGCTCCTTTCTACTCCCATTTGTG
>NW_007046929.1:0-785 GCF_000164805.1 Carlito syrichta
CTCATTCCACTGAAGAGAAAGAGGAACTGTAGACTGGTTTGAGGCTGGATTTTAGGGGTTCCACGGATTGGGATGTTTTGCTTCCTGACAGTGATTGATGGCAACAGTTGACTCCATACTTCCTGAACTCAGGAGATAGCCTCCTGGGAGGTCTGGCCTCCCCTGCAACGCACAGCATTCCAGGTTGGGCTTGCAGGGAGACCATCTATCAGCAGCCAGGCAGGAGGAAAGAGATAACAGTGACACTGAAAAATTAAAAATGGTATTTATCACCGCTCCTGTGTCACCAACCTGTTATTTTATTTTTCTTCAGAATAATGGGATTTATTAAGGCCATTTATCCTCAAGTTTCATGGAAAATTGTGTATTTGAATGATGAAGAGCATGCCCAGATATCCAGAAAGCATGAGTGCCTGAAAATGAGTTCCAGAACTCACCAAGGAAAGCTGTCTTTCAAAATTTTAAAATTCTGCCCTTTAAAGAGAATGCAAAAGATGCCTGTGATGTTGCAGCCATGCTGAAGTAGGAAATAAAACAACTCAATTTAGGAAAATGTGAAAACTACATGATGTTGGTGAAACCCCAGTCACAAGATAAAATGAAAACAGCTGTGGACACAAAAACCCCTGAGAACAGGGAGAGACCATTGATCTCACGAGTGAAGAGAGGTATTCCGAGCCACATCAACCCGTGCACGTGCATTTGGAAAGGCCCAGATCTACATGATGAGCCCCAGTCCCAGAGTGGTTGTTGGTCGCTTGAGAGTCATGGATCACAGGAGCATG
>NW_007046930.1:0-368 GCF_000164805.1 Carlito syrichta
AGAAATCACTATACAAGAACGAGGTGATTAGTGTGTTAGGAGAATCAGAGTAATCTGTTTAGTAGAACTTTCTGTGCTGATGAAAACGTTCTGTATCTATGCTAGTGGATATGTTGCCATATGTGGCTATTGCACACTTGAAATATGGCTAGTTGAATGAGGAACAAAACTAATTAAAAAAATTTTTAAAATTTTAATTGTTATGACTGATGATAACATTTCAAACAGCATAGGACTAGAGTGTAGTAAAGCTGGAGGAAGAGAGTAAAGAAACGATGGAACGGAAACCATAGCATTAAAATGTAAAACGTGTGTGTGTGTGTGTGTGTGTGTGTGTGTGTGTGTGTGTGTGTGTGTGTGTGTCTTGA
>NW_007046931.1:0-1205 GCF_000164805.1 Carlito syrichta
TGTCAGTTTAATAAGGTCCATTTGTCTATCTTCTCTCTTAAGTCCTGTGAGTTTCGGGTTTTGTACAGGAATGGATGCTCAGTTCCAATTCCCATGAGAGTATTTCCTTCCTTTTCTAAGGTTCTTATGGTTTGAGGTTTTACATTTAGGTCTCTGATCCATTTGGAGTTAACCTTTGTGCATGGGGATAGATAGGGGTCTTGTTTCTATCTTCTGCATGTGTTCAGCCAATTTTCCCAGCACCATTTACTGAATAGGTTCTCCTCTCCCCATTGGTAGGTGGTGGGGGCTTTGTCGAAGATGAGTTGGTTGAGAAATTGAGGTTTTGCTTCTGGAATCTCAATTCTGTTCCATTGATCTATATGCCTGTTCCTGTACCAATACCAAGCTGTTTTGATGATTGTAGCTTTATAGTAAAGTTTGAAATCTGGTATTTGATACCACCTGCTTTGTTTTTTTTGCTGAGGATTGTTCTGGCTATTCTTGGACATTTGTGTTTCCATATGAATTCCTGTGTTGTTTTTCCTAGGTCTGAGAAGAATATTGTTGGTAATTTAATGGGTATTGCATTGAATTTGTAGATTGCCTTAGGTAAGATGGACATCTTCACAATGTTGATTCTTCCGATCCATGAGCATGGGATATTTTTCCACTTGTTCATGTCAGCTTTGATTTCTTTGAGCAGTGTTTTGTAATTTTCATTGTAAAGGTCTTTCAGGTCTCTGGTTAGGAAGATGCCAAGGTATTTCCTTTTTTTTTGTGGCTATTGTGAATGGAACTGTGTTTTTTATTTGGGTTTCTGTTTGTTTATTATTGGTGTAGAGAAATGCGATTGTCTTTTGTACATTTATTTTGTATCCTGAGATTTTGCCAAAGGCTTTTATCAATGTAAGGAGGCCTTTGACAGATTCTCTTGGGTTTTCAAGGTACACCATCATATCATCTGCATAGAGAGATAACTTGACTTCCTCTTTTCCTATTTGAATACCTCTGATTGCCTCCTCTTCTCTGATTGCTTTAGCCAGGACTACCAATACTATGTTGAACAGGAGGGGAGAGAGTGGGCATCCTTGTCTAGTTCCAGTTTTCAGGGGAATTGGTTCCAATTTTTGTCCATTTAGGAGTATGCTGGCTGTGGGTTTCTCGTAGATGGCTTTTACTATTTTGAGGTATGTTCCCCGTATGCCTAGATGTTCAAGGGTTTT
>NW_007046932.1:0-430 GCF_000164805.1 Carlito syrichta
CTCTGTTTTGATTTCATCGTTGACTCAGTTGTTTAGCATCATGGTATTTAGTGTCCATGTCTTTGTGTGTTTTGGGGGAACCTTGTTGGTATTGGTGTTTATTTTTATTCCACTGTGATGCGAGAAGGTGCATTGCAAAATTTCGATCATTTGAAATTTGTTTATGCTTGACGTATGGCCAAGTATGTGGTCAATCTTAGGGTATGTTCCATGTGGTAACGAGTAGAATGCATATTCTGTGTTCATTGGGTGGAGTGTTCTGTAGGTATCAATTAAGTCTATTTGGTCAAAAGTCACATGGAGGTTCTGGATCTCATTGCAGATTTTTTTGTCGTGATGATCTGTGTAGGGTTGTGAGTGGGGTTTTAAAGTCCCCAGTTATGATAGTGTTAGAGTCAATATCTTTTTTGAGTTTACCTACCTACTTCTT
>NW_007046933.1:0-721 GCF_000164805.1 Carlito syrichta
CCCTTCCACACACACTTCTCAGAAAACTGGATACTCTCATGCATAATCCAGCAGTTCCACGTCCAGCAAAAGCCACAACACAGGTAAGAAAATACAAGAAAAGAAGAGTCTGTGAACTCACGGTTAAGGGTCCATGTCCAAGAGCGGCCTGACTCACGTTCCCTCGACGTGGTAGGGGGGCCCCAGCTCCGCCGCCTGCGGGTGGCCCAGCTCCGCGGCCAGCGGGGGGCCCAGCTCCGCGGTCGTCCCAGTCGCCGCGAGCCACACTCTGGGGTCCCGCAGCGCGGGAGTCCGAAGCACTCCGTGGGAGGCCGCGGCCCGGGAGGCGGAACCGCGTTGCGCCTCGGTGCTCGCAGGCAGGATTCTGAGGAAGGATCGCGTCAACCCAGCAGGTCACGCGGCCGGGACGCGACGCGCCGTCCTCACGCCAGGGCGCTGCAGCCCCGCAATGGCGAGGGACCCGGAGCCCCGCCCCCACAAGAGAGAGATTGACAGCAGGTACCATTCATTGTGCAGAGTAGGTGTCTGACCCCCCGCAACAACTCCCACGTAACGTTAACACAGGGAAACACGCAAACGTGGTCAGAAAGAAAACATGCCAGAAAGCTCCACATACCTCCGCATGGAAAAAGACACACATCTGGAGAATGCTTTTGAAGTAGCAGTATACAGTTGCTGTCGTCAATGAACATATCCAGTCTGTCAACTGGGATACATTTCA
>NW_007046934.1:0-820 GCF_000164805.1 Carlito syrichta
AGGATTGCCTTAAGTACCTGGAACCAGTGCATCTTCCAAAGTGTGCTGAGTGACTTTGTGTGGGCAGTGGGGCATGTCCTTAAAACCCAAACCATTCATAGCTCCACCTTAGCCTTCACTTCATGTTTGCATGGAATTTCTAGATGAATCAAGGTGAGAATGTAGCGCCTTCTCAGCTCTTCCCTAAGCATTCTTACAGCCGTTCCATGTAGATGACCTTCTGGATTACCAGGAATATACTAAAGCTTTTTAAAACCCCTATGCACTCCTTGAGTTTCCAGGTACGCTTCTTAAGCTCTTTGTTCGTCTATTTTGCCCCTACCATTGTCCATCACCTCAGACATCTACAGAGTTAACACACTTGTCTATACTTGTTGTTAGCAATATGCCCCCAGAGGAGAAAGGGTTTGTCATTGAGTTCTGCATCAGCCTGGTAAATGGGGTCTTCCAAGGACCACTAGATAGATTAGATCCCGAGGGCTCCTTGAGAGTGAAGTTCTCCAAGACCCTGTATCCATTCTGCTCTCTGGTGGCTGCCATGCTCCAACAATATGGACTGTTATGTTTTAAGGCTATTGCATAAATGGAAAGTGGGAGGTAAATACCACAGACCTCACTGTTGTGACTGAAATGCAGCCATTTTTCTTAAATAAGTGATCCCTGGGTTACTACAAGTCATTGGTTAATCTCTAGAGTTCTGAAAAAGTTAATTCTAAAAATGTTCACCAGTTTTTTCATTGCTCTTATATAAAGAGAAAATTTAGGAGTCCTTACTCTCCCATGTTTGCTGCCATTCTCCTACAGCCTTTTTTAAGCCAAA
>NW_007046935.1:0-1440 GCF_000164805.1 Carlito syrichta
CGGTTGCCTTTGTAGTCATTTCTAAAAGCATTGGAATAACTACATTATGCTCAAGCAGAACATTTGTCAAAAGTGATCATTCGAGTTTGCCTGAAGGGCCTTGCTCTGGTATGTGTCTAAATCCCAGGAAAGGGTTTTAGATAATTGGCCTTATTGCCCAGTGAAAAAGTGACAAAAGACCTTTTTAATTGCAATGGAGTTATTGATAGCTGGAGTGGCCAGGCCCTTTACATCATCTCTTCATTTCATAGTGGAATAAGTTATCTGTGATCCTGTTAATCACTAAATTTCTCTTTCTGTGGATGAATGAGCATGTGATAGAGATTCCCCAATGAACTGCTTCTGGGAGAGGAAACTTTGTTGTGGAGAATGTGTGAGAAGTAAGCAGTAAGTGTTAAGGAAAAGTCAGATTGATGTTATAACAGGTTTTGCTGGAGTGGAGTACATTACTTCTTGTTTGCTCGGCTATTAATCCAGAATTGTTTGGGGGTGTGCAAGTCTTCTGAAATGCATTATTCAGGTTCCTTAGAGTGGCAATCAAGTACTGTTATAGAGTTCCAATGTATATCATAACAAGTGAACAATGAGTTGATTTATAAATATTTTGGCATAATGATTCATGAATTGCCATATCTGCCTGCAGAAGTTTATTTAATAAATATCATCATCTTGAAGGAATATAAAGATAGCTATCAGTAGTCCATCAGTATATATTACTATTCTTTAAGTACTGTATTTTATTTAATCTAAACATGATATATCTGTATTGATATAATTTGAAATTTCTAAGGCACTTTCTTTTTGTTAAAACTTTAACTTTCCTTCTCCAAAGTTCATTTGATGGGAAAAGACACACAAGGACTGATCAACTCAAAAGAATAAATGGAAGAACACATGTCTCTATTTTCACTACACATATTGAACTAGTAGTTATGGTAATTTTTCAATTTGGTTTAGGCTATTTTTCCCCTGGCAATTGTGCAAAAGTGTGCATGTGTTAAAATGCATCAGTTGATATAAAATAGTAAATGAAATATCAAGAAATTATGCTGTGAATGTCATTTCAGAAATCTGTGATTTTTAAAACTGGTATATGATAATTCACTTATTTTGTGAAGAAAGAAAACATCGATCCATTGGGTAATAACGGTCTTTTTTTCATGTTTTCTTTGTGATTACATGAATGCAAATGAATTGAACTCTTCCAAACATGCATGACAAAATAGTTTTACTTTTACAACTGATTGAATTACTTTGCAATCAATTAAAAATAGATATTTTAGAGATTTTCTGTGATATAGATGCTGCTATTTTATGTTTTACAATGCTCCTGTTGATTTTGCTGCTGTTGTTATGGGCTTTTAAAACTTTTCTCCATAAAATGTTAAGCCAGGTGTCTGATTTTTAAAATAAGGGCTAACAATGAATAGAAAAATATGC
>NW_007046936.1:0-699 GCF_000164805.1 Carlito syrichta
GTTAGTTCATTTAGGATAATAGCTTCCAGTTCTATGCATGTTGCAGCAAAAGACAAGATTTTATACTTTTTTATGGCTTCATAGTAGTCCATGGTATATATATATACTACCTTTTCTTTATCTAATCACCTGTTAATGAACACTTGAGTTGATTCCCGTGACTTTGCTGTTGTGAATAGCGCTGCTGTAAACATGTTATGAGGGCAGGTGTCTTTTAGATATCATGATTTCTTTTTCTTTGGGTAGATAGCCAGTAGTGGGATTGCAGATAGACTTTTGTAAAGTCTGCTGAGACCTATTTCCAAATTTCCTTTGGTGAACACACCAGCTGCTGTTTTAAAAAAAAATATTTTAAATTCACTTTCCCAAAGAACTACTTAGAGTTTGTATTTAGAAAGGGTACAGCTAGAAGCTTGTAAGTTGTCTTATTTAGAAAGAGTTCAGCTAGAAGCTCAGGAATCTATCTTCAAATGTAAAGGAAGATAAAACTTGACTTCCTGGCTTCCCTTCCTGTTGATTGACAACTTGTTCCTAACACTCTTTGCTGTTACGTTATGCCCATTTCAGGGCAAGTCTGCCATGAGCCACAACCAAGGGATTTTCATGGCTACGGTACTAAAAAGACTTATTTTTTCCCCCCTTACAAACACGTACTTCTTGGTTTTAGAAGTAACACATTCGCTGTAGGGCTTCTTGACA
>NW_007046937.1:0-942 GCF_000164805.1 Carlito syrichta
ACAGCTGGTTACCTAGCTGATTATACTAGCTGACTTTACTAGCTTGCCAGCTGGCTAGCCAGCTGACTTAATTTCCTAGCTACCTAGCTAGCCAGCAGCCCTGCCAGCTAACTTAATTAGCTGACTAAAAGAAGTAGCCAGCTGGCTAGCAAGCAGACTTAACTAGCTACCTACCTAGCTAGACAGAGTGATAACCAGCTAACTTTACTAGCTTACATAACTAGATAGCCTGGTGGCTACCCAGCACACTTAACTAGCTACCTACTTACATAGTCATCTGGATTGCCACTAATTTATCTACCTAACTATGTAGCTAACATGCTGGCCAGCGAGCTGACTTAACTATGTGATTGAACAAGCTAGCCAGCTGGTTAACCAGCTGACTTAATTAGCTAGGTACCCTGCTAGGTAGCAGTATAGCCAGCTGACTTAACTCACTGGCTTGACTAGCTAGATACCTGGATAACCAGTTGACTTAACTAGCTGCTTAACTAACTAGGTACTTAGCTAGCCAGCTGGCTTGCCAGCTGACTTAACTAGTTAACTTAATTAGTTAACCAGCTGTCTGGCCCGCTGACTTAACTAGCTGACATAACTAGCAAGTCAGTTGACTGGCCAGCTGAATTAACTAGCTGACTTAACCAGCTAGTCAACTGGCTAGCCACCTGACTTAATTAGTTAGCTACCCAGCTAACCAGCTGTGAAGCCACCTGAATTAACTAACTGACGTAATTAGCTAGCCAGCTGGCTAGCCAGCTGACTTAACTAGCTCTTTACCTAGTTAGCTTGCTGGCTAGCCAGTTTACTTACTTAGTTGACTTAATTAGCTTCCCAGCTGGCTAGTCAACTGACTTAAGTAGATCGCTATCTATCTAACCAGCTGGCTAGCCAGCTGACTTAACTAACTGACCTAAATAGCTGGCCTGCTTGCTAGTCAGCTGA
>NW_007046938.1:0-874 GCF_000164805.1 Carlito syrichta
GTCATTTTATGTTTCCCTCCATTCCCATTGTGCAGTGTTTCCCCTGACCTGTTGGCACTGTTAAAACTTCTGCCTTTTGTTGTTAAGGTTCTAGAAAAATTGCCTGCTATGTATTTGAAGTGTTACCAGTTATCTTAAATTCTTTCCAGTGACCACGCCCCCTCTCTTCCTTAGCCTGGTTCTCCTTCATAAATTCTGAAGGAGCTCATTCTAATCCACCTGTAAAGAAAGGTAAAAATGTCTCTTATATGCTACTTAGCCTTTTTCTAACTCAGTGCAAGTTAATGCCAGTCTTAGAAAAAAATAATTTTGTAATCTTTCTCTGGCAACTAAGGAAATGAATAGGCTGTTCTTGTTTTCAAATGCTAAAAGCCAGGTTAATTGAGAGTAAATCTGTTTCTAAAGGTTTAGGCCTTGCCTAAGATCGTAATCAACTGCTTGTCCCTAAAAACTGTTGAGAAGTCTCTTAGAGTCATATAATGTATGTAAGTCCCTACTTTATATTGTAATGCTAGATAAAACTACTAATTGTTTTTTTGACTATGCCTAACTAGCACACCTCTTACAAGACTGGTAAAGCTTTAAATGCTAAATACTTTGCAGGACTTAATAAGGCATGGAAACTGGCCATTCCCACCTGATTAAGCCACCTTGTAAGCACGGTACTTCACCTAAAGGGACAGGTCAAGTACTAGACACTCTGTGGAGCATACAATGAGACATAATCACTCTCATTTGATTGTCCACATCTTACAACTAAGGTTACTGTTTAATAATTCATGAGTATTTTTGACAATTTTGCCTGTTCATAATTCGGAATAATAGAAACAGATCATTTTACATCTACGTGGTCTGTTCACTCTAAAAAGTTTTG
>NW_007046939.1:0-554 GCF_000164805.1 Carlito syrichta
GAGTGAGAACATGTGATACTCGGATCTTTGTTTCTGTGAGAGGTCACTCAGTATTATAGACTCTAGTTCCATCCAGGTTGCTGTGAAATTCATGATTTTGTTCTTTTTTATGGTTGCGCAATATTCCATCGTGTATATGTACCACATTTTTTAAATCCAGTCTTCTTTTGATGGGCAGCATGGATGCTTCCAGGTTCTTGCTATTGTGAACAATGCTGCGATAAATATACTTGTGCAGGTATCCTTTTTATAGAGTGATTTGAGTTCTTTAGGATATATTCCCAGTTGGGGGATTGTAGGGTCATATGGGAGGTTGATATTTAGAGTTTTTAGGAATCACCACACTGCTTTCCACAGAGGTTGCACTAGTTTACACTCCCATCAACAGTGTAGAAGTGTTCCCTTTTTGCCACACCCTCTCCAGCAGCTATTTTTTGAGTTGTTGATAATTGCCATTATGACTGGAGTTAGGTGGTATCTCAGTGTGGTTTTGATTTGCATCTCCCTGATAATTAGTGAGGTTGAACATTTCTTCATGTGTCTGTTGGCTACAC
>NW_007046940.1:0-912 GCF_000164805.1 Carlito syrichta
CCTTTGGCAAGTCTCAGGATACAAAATAAATGTACAAAAGACAATCGCATTTCTCTACACCAATAATAAACAAACAGAAACCCAAATAAAAAACACAGTTCCATTCACAATAGCCACAAAAAAAATGAAATACCTTGGCATCTTCCTGACCAGAGACGTGAAAGACCTTTACAATGAAAATTACAAAACACTGCTGAAAGAAATCAAAGCCGACATGAACAAGTGGAAAAATATCCCATGCTCATGGATCGGAAGAATCAACATTGTGAAGATGTCCATCTTACCTAAGGCAATCTACAAATTCAATGCAATACCCATTAAATTACCAACAACATTCTTTTCAGACCTAGAAAAAACAACACAGGAATTCATATGGAAACACAAACATCCAAGAATAGCCAGAACAATCCTCAGCAAAAAAAACAAAGCAGGTGGTATCACAATACCAGATTTCAAACTTTACTATAAAGCTACAATCATCAAAACAGCTTGGTATTGGTACAGGAATAGGCATATAGATCAATGGAACAGAATTGAGATTCCAGAAGCAAAACCTCAATTTCTCAACCAACTCATCTTCCACAAAGCCCCCACCACCTACCAATGGGGAGAGGAAAACCTATTCAGTAAATGGTGCTGGGAAAATTGGCTGACCACATGCAGAAGATTGAAATAGGTCCCCTATCTATCCCCATGCACAAAGGTTAACTCCAAATGGATCAGAGACCTAAATGTAAAACCTCAAACCATAAGAACCTTAGAAAAGGAAGGAAATACTCTCATGGAAATCGGAACTGGCATCCAATTTCTGTACAAAACCCGAAACCCACAGGACTTAAGAGAGAAGATAGACAAATGGGACCTTATTAAACTGACAAGCTTCTGCAAGCCAAAGAAACCATCAAGAGAGCA
>NW_007046941.1:0-740 GCF_000164805.1 Carlito syrichta
CCTGACTTTCCTTCTCAGTGTCTTTAATGTGCTCATACCTTTGTAAACAACCTCTTTATTCAACGCTATTCAATTAAAAACCTTTTAGTGTGACCTCTTCTTCTGTGCCCTTGACTAACAGACACTTTTAAATCTTAATAGAAAGGGTAGAACTTTATACAGGCACTAGAAGAAGAAGGTGAATTGTTTTTTATCTTTCCTTCCAAGTTTATCTAACAAATCATTTGTGGTGTGTGTGTGTGAAAGAAAGAGGGAGAGAAAGAGGGAGTGAGGGAGAGGGAGAGAAAATTTGAGAGGATAAATGAAAAACAAAAACCTTATTACAGGTTCTTTTGGTAATCAGATGTGCAAAAATTTTATTACTGGGGTTTGGTGACTGTTTTAAAGAATAGGAAGCCTTTGCAATGTTTAATAGTTGGTAGCAATTTGGTAAATATTAAGTCTTAATTACATTGTTAATACACTTTTGAAAAAATTTATTCTCTACTGTAACTCATGATCCTTGCCCTAACACTGCCATTATGTTATCTGATTATTCCTTTGCAAGTAAAATCATAAGTAAGCGTAGCTGTAATCATAATATATGTATAATTTTGAATCTGGGTTTCTCCACTTAAAAGTATATAATAAGCATGTTTCCATGTTGCTCCATAATTTTCATAAGCATGACTTGCAAATTCTACATTGTATCTAATATAGATGCACCCTACATCACAAGCTACTGCGGGTGCCATCTTTTT
>NW_007046942.1:0-969 GCF_000164805.1 Carlito syrichta
CCAAACAGACATAATCAACCCATGCTTTACTCAACAGAAAAGGAGGAATAAGTCTTCTACATTTGTACTGTGATGCAAAATATCTTCATAAGTAGCACACTAAATAAAACGTGATTTAAAGATGTTTTTATGAATGCAAAAATAAATGTCTTCAGTAATTTCTTTCAGGAAAATACTTTAACTTGCTCTTTGGTCAAGGTTGACTGAGTTGTTAAATATGTTTGTATCTTTCTAGAATGTAACACTAAGATAAAATTTATAAAGTAGGTAGCTGAAGAGGTTGAATCTACTAAGAGCAAAGAGGATGATTTCAACAGGCACAAGTTCAAAGCATCTGAGTCTTGCTCATGTACATGCTGACTTAATTGGAGTTACCCAGGGAACAACCACCATGTAGATCCCAGGAGAGAGAAGATGGATGTACTGAGATGGAATGAATCACAGATTCTCAATTCTTTAATTTAGGAGATAGGCATTATGTCACTAGCCATTACCTTTAATCTGAAATAATAAATAACACAGGTATTAAAGAGAAAAGCTTTGTCAGACTCCTTAATAATTGGATAGATATTTAGAATCAATAACAACAATGTAAAAGAAGAGATGCATTTATTTATTTGATCACCTCTAGGGTAGAGCTAGCAGTAAAATAAATGGACAGATTGAATGAAGTAAATTTTAACAATGTCAAAGGATATATGTGTATATACTTTTTAATTAGTAAACTTTATTTTTTAGTGTAGTTTTTGGTTCACAGCCAAAGTAAGTGGAAATCCCAAGGAGTTCCCATAAACTCTCTGACTTTGCACATGCCCAAAATCTGACACTTTCAACATCCTGCACCACCTGGGGACATTATCAGAACTGATGAAACTATATTCACACATCATCACTCAAAGTCCACCGTGTTTTCATTAGGGTTCACTGTAGATGTTGTACATTGTCTAGGTTTTGATGACTGTACAATGA
>NW_007046944.1:0-948 GCF_000164805.1 Carlito syrichta
TTCTATTCTTATTTTTATTTGTATGAATATGGGGTAGGTGTGAAATTTTGTTACACGTGCATATGAAGTGATCAGCTCAGGATATGTAGCTGTCCATCAGCCAAGTACAATACTTTTTTGGTTAAGTACACTCTACTCTGCGATTGAATATCAAATGTATCCCTTCTATCTCACTGTATGTCTTTATGTTTCAACCCACTTCTTTCATCCTCTCCGCTACCCTGCCTCACCCTTCCTAATGTGTTATCTGTCTTCCCACTCACTAGCCTCCATGTGATCACACTTTTGGCTCCCACAAATAAATGAGAACACTTTATTTTTGTCCTTTTGTGCCTGCTTTATTTCACTTAAGATAATGGTCAAGAGAGTTCCATCCATGTTGCTGCAAATTACATGATTTTATTTTTGCATGGCCAAGTGACATTCCATTATGTATATATACCACATTTTCTTTACCCATTTATTTGCTGATGGACACAGGTTGATTCTATAGCTTTGCTTTTGTGAATAGGGCTGCAACAAACATGTGAGTGCAGGTATTTCCTTAATATTTTATCTATTTTCCTTCAGGTAGATATCCTGTAGTAGAATTACTAAATTGAGTGGTAATTCTGTTTTTAGTTTTTAAGAATGTTTCACACTGTTTTTCCATAGAAACGACACTACATTTCTAACAATGTTCCTGCAGTGTATATGAGTTCCCTTTTCTCTGCATCTTCAAAATCTGTTACTTTTTGTCTTTTTAATAATAGACATTCAAACTAGGGAAAGATGATACCTCATTGTGTTTTTGATTTGCATTTCCTTGATGGTGAGAAATGTTGAGCAGTTTTTCATATACTTGTGGGAGGTAATTTGCATGTGTCTGTTCATGTCTTTGGTCATTTTTTAATTTTTAATTTTTATTTTTTTGAGAAAGCATGATTTATTGAGAGGACAGAAAGCTCC
>NW_007046945.1:0-794 GCF_000164805.1 Carlito syrichta
GTAGTGGGATCTGTGGGGCACAACTCATCAACAAGGATACATGCATAATGAGCATTTGTATACCTAACCCTGGATTGTACCCCACATCTTTAAAATAAAAATAATAATTTAACTCCGATTTGTCAATCCTTACCTCATACAAAGCCTCACAAGCAGTTACTCTCCAGCCATACCAAAACATTAATTCCTCAAATAATAAAAATTCTGCCTACCTCCTTATTCATATAATTCCTTCTGCTTGAAATACTCACCTACCTTCGCTCCCAGGGACACAGTTCTCATCTAAGAGTTCACTTAGCTGCCACACCTGGGTTAGGTGACTAAGTATTATATAATCCGATGGTTCTCTGAATAATCTATCCTAACATATAACATACTATAATTATCTGTGTTATCATCCATTTCCTTTAAGAAACTCTAAGTGTCTCTAAAAGTTGCTTGGATGAAATGTCTGTATTAAGGCTATGCTCAGAATACTCAATAAAGAGTGGTTACAAGACTTAATTATCATTCAGGAAATAGCTAGTAGGCCAGTGTGATCACCAAAGTGGAGTAGAAAAAGGATGTGAGAAATAACACTGGAAACAGAGGTTTGGGTAGATCAGAATCTTAAGAGCGAACATAAAGCTCTGTTGCTATAGTCAAAGAATGTCCATGAGAGGATTTCAAAGAAACGATGGGCCAAGTTTGATATGCATTTTAAGAAATAATGGAAAAGACATGATGAGAAGTTAGAGGCTAGAGTCAAAGATAAGGAGACAGTTTAAAGGTCCACAAAGGGGTGAGGAGAAAAA
>NW_007046946.1:0-787 GCF_000164805.1 Carlito syrichta
GGACAGGTCAAGTACTAGGCACACTCTGTGGAGCATAAAGTGAGACCTAATCACTTTCATTGAATTGTCCACATCTTACAACTAAGGCTACTGTTTAGCAATTCATGAGGCTTTTTTTTGTTTGTTTGTTTTAACAATTTTGCCTGTTCCTAATTAGGAATAAGTAAAAACAGATCATTTTACATCTACGTGGTCTGTTCACTCTAAAACGGTTTTGTACCAGGCCATTTTGTAGACATCATTGAAAAGTCATGAAGCAAAAAAAGGGGGCTTCAAGGAAGGACGAGAACACTCAGCCTGGAAGAAGCCATCAGGGTTCCAGGAATTCCTACCATTGCTGCTTATGACTTTATTTAGCTATTTGTTTGTTTTAAAATTCTCCTTTGAGAAATTAATTGCAAGCGTTTAAAACAAATTCTTGGTTTTCAAAAAACGTGACCAAGAAAATATGTAATAATCTGTACCCTCAAACAGCCCAATGGGACAGACTTTAAATAACTAAAGCAAATTAAGATTTCATGGTTTAAAATTTAAATAATAATAATAAAAATAATAAAATAAAATAGTCAAAAGTTCTGTATGCAGAGGCAAAAAAATATTTATTTCACTACTTTGCAAACAAGAATATATCCTATAGAATGTTAAATGCCTAACTCCAGAGGCTTAACTCAGTACTATGAATACCAAATTCCCAATTATATAAAGCCTCTGAGTTCTTAAAAACTGAAACATTAAGAAAAAAAAGAAAAATAACTTCAAATGAACACCAGCCAAAGAAAAGGTAAAC
>NW_007046947.1:0-774 GCF_000164805.1 Carlito syrichta
TTCTCCCCTAGGGCTAAGATTAGAAACTAAATTACCATAATAGTTTTATCACCCTGCCTCTAGCCAGGCAGAACTTTTTGTTTTATTAATTACCGAAACTCTGTTTGCTTCAGCCCATGGCCACCGACATGGCAACCATACATTTCCTTGTTCAAGAATATAATATGAATGATTTATTGAACATTATGGAAAACACTTTGAACGATCTGTATTGAAATTATGTACCTGTGATTTTAATGTAAGTTTTGTGAAGTACGTCATGCATCATGGAATTGTAATTGTTTGCTTGGAACTTGCAAGTCTCGTGATGGTCTTGTGATGCATAGTTTGTAAAGCGTGATATGCATGGAATTTGTACACCCCCAGCAAGTGATTATCATACTGCTGGAGGGTATAGAAAATGGTATATAAGTTGGAAGTAGTCCGAATAAAATTTGGACTGTCCTGATCAGACTGATCCCAGAAGAACTGCCTCCAATTGGTCTCTTCTCTCCATCATGACTCTCCGGTGCGGGTCCTAACCCTACCTCGGTCGGTGCCGGTCACTGACACAGGTCCTATTGCCATTTGTGACATCAGCCTTGGACCTTGGCATCATAATGGGAGGGACCTTGACTACTGAGCAATCCTTAGATTTCAAGGACTTGAGTACATTCTCTGCCAAATGCGGTAGACATGGTGGTTTCATTCCCAAGAAGTGAAAGGAAACAAGGTATTCACACCTATCCAAAATGTCTCCAGGGATAAGTGGCCGTTCAAGAATCCACCGAATGA
>NW_007046948.1:0-808 GCF_000164805.1 Carlito syrichta
CAAGAGGCTATAGAATATAATGACTGAGAAAATGTACACTAGAGTCAAAATACCAAGGTTTAAATTTGTCCCTATTGCATGTTTAAATTAAATAATCTGTTTTTCTGTTCTCCATCAGTAACATGGGCATAATTCCAGTACCTTATCTTTCTAAGGCATCAAGATATTACATAGAGTAAAAAATGCAGGAACGTTTAAATACTACTAAGTTAACTGTTAATGGAATGAGTACTAAAATGATGGCTAAACTGTGAACATTGGTAACTTCCTTCAAACAAATCGATTCTTTTAGGAAAAGCATTTAGGTAAAACACTACAAGACTTGGAAGGAATACTGAATACAGGTCACTGATTGATTAACTCAAACTATTAGTCAAAGGTGTTGAATTGCCAAAGGCATCCCAATTCTGAGATATCATTCCCAAGTCAAACTTTAAGATGCATTCTTTCTATCAGTCCTTCCCTTCTCCCCTCCTTTTTTCCTCAATGTGTGGCATACATCCTGATTTTAATAAAGTAAACTTTTTGTGCCTCAATTTAAGAGTTGAAGGAGAGCTAGTAATAACAGTATAGTGATTATTTGCTATTATCTGATCTTTCCATTTTTAAGTGAGGGCCCAACAGTAATGCAAGCTTAAGAAAATTGCACCAATAAAAAAAAAAACTGCAAATTTGGAAACTATATCTTTATGAATAAATTATTGATTTGCATTGAGAAACAACCGCTATAAGACCCCAATGCCTGAAATTCTGTTCCCTGCCAATCAATCTCTTCACTTTGGCCACCATGATATCAAGGCACAATGAA
>NW_007046949.1:0-800 GCF_000164805.1 Carlito syrichta
CCGCCTAGTTAGCCAGCTAGCTAACTAACTGACTTAACTAGCTGACTTAAGTAGGTAGAAATCTGGCTAGCCAGCTGGCTTAAATAACTAGCCACCTAGCTAGCCATCCATCTAGCCAGTTCCCTTAAATTGCTGATTTAACTAGGTGGCCATCCGGATAGCCAGCTTATTTAATTAGCTAGCTACCTACCTAGTCATGTGGCTAGCCACCTGACTTAACCAGCTGACTTAACGAGGTAGGCAGCTGGTTAGTCAGTTGACTAAACTAGTGAGAGACCTAGCTAGCCAGTTGGCTAGACACTAGAATAAATTAGCTGACTTAACTAGCTAGCCAGCTGGTTAGCCAGCAGGTGCAACTAGTTGACATAATTAGTTAGCCAGCTGTCTAGCCAGTAGACATAACTAGCTAACAACACTAGCTAGCCTGGTGGCTTGCCAGCTGACTTAACTAGCTAGCTACCTAGCTAGCCAGCTGGGAAGACAGCTGAATCAACTAGCTGACTTAAATAGCTAGCCAGCTGGCTAGCCAACTGACTTAACTAGTTCGCTACCTAGCTAACCAGCGGGCAAGCCAACTGACTTAACTAGCTGACTTAAATAGCTAGTAAACTGGCTGGACAGCTATGTAACTAGCTCCCTAGCTAGCCAGCTGTCTAGCCAACTGACTTAACTAGGTTACTTAACTTGCTAGCCAGCTGGCTATTTAGCTGTCTAGCTGACTTAATGATCTAGCTGATTTGCTAGCTGATGACTTAGCTGACTTAACGAGCTAGCTGACAAGTAACCTGACTAGCTAGCTG
>NW_007046950.1:0-948 GCF_000164805.1 Carlito syrichta
TTTCTCTACCTAAGACATAATGGTGTACTGTGCAACAATGTCTCAGATTAATGTGATACTTTTTACCGACAAGCCTTGAAAATCATGCACACACACAAAAAGAGACCACTGGAGCCCTATGTTTAGAAACCAAAATAACATGGAGATTTCGAAAGAAGAATATGGGATCCTCATTCATATAAAAATTTAGATAATCGAAAATTCTAGAAAACTGACTTTGATGTTACTGAAGCGATGTTCAAATCCTGAGAGACAAATGGCTCAACGGCTGGAAAATAATAGGAAAAACATGCAGAAGTGTCTAAACTAGAGAAAGTGATGACATATGATTAGGTTGTGCTATGACCAAACTCCAACAAGTCTCTGTGACCATAGTAATGAAAGACTACATCGTGGGGAACCCCTCAGGGACCTCCCACTGTGGGAGCTTTTCTGTCCTCTCAATAACTTCTGCGTGAAAACAAAAACACTACATTGCCCACTGGATCCTAGGACGGCCACTTACCCGTGCAGACGTTTTCGGATAGGTGTGAACACCTTGCTTCCTTCAATTCTTGGGAATGAAAATCCACCATATCTTCCGCTCTTGTCAGAGCACTGTACATAAATCCTTGATACTGAAGGCTTGCTCAGTCGTCAAGGTCCCGCCCATTATGATGTCACAGTTCTGAGGCTGATGTCCTGAATGGCAAGCTGACATGCTGGATTTCCTGACTTTGCTCACATCTTTTAATTGAAAAATTAGCCGTTTAGGCCAACGAGTGAAACAGGGACAAAACCAATAAGTTAACATCATTCTTCTCAGACCTGGAAATTACAATAGTGAATTCATATGAAATTTAAAACAATCATGAAGAGCCGAAAGAATCCTTATCAAAAGATACACAGCAGGAACTCTCACTTTCCGCATTTGAAACTTTAGTATACGTTTACAATAATCAAAACAGC
>NW_007046951.1:0-758 GCF_000164805.1 Carlito syrichta
AATATGGATCTCTCCCGACCCCTAGGAGGGCAGACACTGAGAAAACTGACTTCAGAATGCAAGCAATGAAGAGCCCCCAGAATGACTGGTCTCAAACTACAAACCTAGATATCAAGACATTAATGGAGAGATTAAAAAGAATTAAGGAGAGACAAGAAGAAACTAGGAAGGAGATGATAATTGAGATAAGAGTAATAAAGAATAATGTGAATGTAATAAATAACAAACTGATAAGCATAAAAAGCAGAAGAAAGAATCTTAGAGCCTGAGGACCAAAATATAGAACTAACCCAAACTGTTAAAAACACAGAAAATAAACTCAAAACGACAGAACAAAACCTTCAAGAGATGAGTGATTGCTTCAAGAGACCAAACCTAAGAGTAATTGGCCTTCCTGAGGCAGAAAGAAAAACAGAGACCACACTGGAACAAACTTTCCATGAGATTATTCAAGAAAACTCCCCTTATCTAATCAGTGATGCAAAAATTCAAACAAAGAGATTCAGAGAACCCCTGTAAGACAACAAATGAGAAGACCAAATCCTAGACACATAAAAATTCACCTAAACAAAGTAGGCATAAAAAAAAAATCCGAAAGGCAGCAAGAGAAAAAGGCAAGATCACCTACCATGGAAGACCAATTAGAATAGCAGCAGATTTATCTACAGAAACCCTGCAGGCTAGGAGAGCTTGTAACCCTATCTTCAAAGTCCTAAAAGATAACAATTTTAACCAAGAATAACCTACCCAGCCAAGTT
>NW_007046952.1:0-960 GCF_000164805.1 Carlito syrichta
CCAGCCTTACAGAAAATAAAATTGGCAACCAATTCCTACTCAGAACCCTAAAGTTTAATACCTTAAGAAATAAGATAGACAAGTGGGACCTCACCAAACTAAAGAGCTTCTGCAAAGCAAAAGAAACCATCAAGAGAGCAGCGAGACAGCGACAGAATGGGAAATATAATTTGTCAACTGTATATGAACAAAGGCTGAACATCCAGGATCTATAAGGAAATCAAATGCCTGAAAGGAAAAGAAAAAAATCAAGCAGTCTCATTAAAAAGTGGGGAAAAGACATAAATAGACACTTCTCAAAAGAAGATATACAGGCAGCCAACAGACACTTGAAAACATGCTCAGCCTCAGGCATCATCAGAGAAATGCAAATCAAAACCACACTGACAAACCAGTTAAGCCCAGTAAGAATGGCCATCATTAACATAAAAAACAACAATAGATGCTGGCAAGGATGTGGAGAAAAGGAAATGCTTCTACCCTGCTGGTGGAAATGCAAACTAGTGCAACCTCTTAGGAAGACAATGTGGAGATTTCTGAAAGAAATAGAAATTGATCGTCCATATGACCCAGCGATTCCCATATTGGGAATATACACAGAGGAACTCAAATTATTCTACAAAAAAGATACCTGTATGTTTGTTGCAGCTCTATTCACAACATGTTTGTTGCAGCTCTATTCACAATACCAAAAACGGAACCAACCATGTTGCCTCTCGAAGCTAGACTAAATAAAGAAAATTTGATACATATACATAATGGAATATTATGCAGACACAAAGAACGACAAATATATGGACTTCTCAGCAACTTGTATAGATTCAGAGTCAATGATTCTCAGTAGTCTATCACAGAAACAACGTACACAGTACTATATGTTCCCATTCATAAGTTGACCTTGATCAATTATAATACTATGAGAAGTGTTTGGCAGTAATGGAAAACTGTTAGGGGAGGCAG
>NW_007046953.1:0-834 GCF_000164805.1 Carlito syrichta
CCCAGTACAACCAAAATAATTAGAAAAGCACAAAGTACATTTTGGAGTGATTAGGCAAAAATGAAATCTAGTCACAGAAAACTTTTTTCTGTGACCTTCTTCACCAAGCTAAATAGTCAAAGAAATCTGCTCATTTACAAGTTTCTCAGAGTCTGGATTCCCTTTGCTGATCTGGCACATTGATCGTTTTCTATATGGAGAGTGGTCACATTTTACAGTCATTTTGAATACAGATGTGTGCTATTTGGGAACCCTGTATGTGCAGATAAAATTGTGAACGTCTGTCTGGGGAATTTATGGCAGTAATGAGGTCTAATGTGGTTGTTAGAAAGAAAAAAATGTTATTTATCAAAATAATTTGATGGGATAGCTGGGCTCAGTGGCTCAGCCTGTAATCCCACGCCTTTGCGAGGCTGAGGTGAGTAGATTGCCTGAGCCCGCGGGTTCGAGACCTGCCTGGGCAGCGAGACCTCATCTCTACAATAAATCAAAAAATCAGCCGGGTGTGGTAGTGCATGCCTGTAATTCCGGCTACTCGGAAGGCTGAGGCAGAAGGATCGCCGGAGCCCAGCAGGTCGAGGCTGTGGTGACCGGGAGCGGCCACTGCACTCCAGTCTGGGTGGCAGAGTGAGACTCCAACTCAAAAATAATAATAATAATAATTTGATGGGATAATTTGACTTGCTGTGTTTTACAACTGATGATAAGTAGAATGTTGATTGCACATAAATCACTGCCTCTAAATGTCTTCAAACAGTTTGTGTTTGTTCCCTTCTGATCAAGTCAAACTTGGGAGATTATGTAACCAGGACTGGGTCCAAGAAACAGCTCTTT
>NW_007046954.1:0-686 GCF_000164805.1 Carlito syrichta
ACACAATCCCAGCTGGGCTCGGTGGTTCAGCCTGTAATCCCACGCTTTGGGAGGTGTAGGTGAGTGGATTACCCGAGCCCGCGGGTTCGAGACCTGCCTGGGCAACTCGGGGAGATCTCATCTCTACAATACATCGAAGACTTAGCCGGGCGTGGTAGTGCGTGCTCGTAGTTCCAGCTACTTGGAAGGCTGAGGCCGAAGGCTCGCCAGAGCCCAGCAGGTCGAGGTTGCGGTGGCGGGGAGCGTGCCTCTGCACTCCAGTCTGGGCGACTGAGTGATGCTCCAACTGAATCCAAAAAAGAACACGCTCCCTTTTACAACAAAGACGCACACACACACAACCTGAAATAATTTTATATAAGGAGATGATGCATGTCTACAGAGAGAAATGCAAAATGTTGTTGAAAAAAATGAAAGAGATACAGACAAATTGAAGACCTCCCAAGTTCATGAATCGGAAGAATCGACATCACCGAAATGTTTGTACTGCCTAAAGCGATCTGAAGATTCAATGCAATTTCTATCAACCCACGAGTTCCACTTTTTACAGAGTTAGAAAAAACAGTTCTGAGATTTACCTTAAAGCAAAAAAGAGCCCAAATAACCAAAGACTTTCTAATAAAAAGATTTTTAGGGAAGGAGAACCACTATCTTAGAATTAATCTCCCTATTGTCAAAAGTCAGAC
>NW_007046955.1:0-699 GCF_000164805.1 Carlito syrichta
CAAATCCTATGTATCTATCTTAATTTCTATAAAAGTTTCTAATTCCTAATCCTAATATATAAGGCTGATCATCAGCAACAAAGCTTCTAAAATAAACCCAAATACAAACTAATTGTACTAAAGCCAAAACTGCAATTAGTAGAAAATGGGAACAATGAAACTTCTAAAGTTAGCTGTATTCTTATAAAACCTTAAAGTATCATGTTTGATCATGCTTGAACTAACATAATTCCCTCACGTAGCATGACCTATTCTACAATACTTTCTATGAATAAAATAAATTCGGCTTCTAATATAAGTAGAAAAAACTTACACTACTTGTAACTAAAGAACCAGATTAAAAGAATGCAGCCCAGCCCAAAGTGGATGCTGGACCCTTAGGAATGTGACCCAGTCCAAAGTTCATGCTGGGCCATTTCTGGTAAGTCTAGATAATCAACTATACCATCTAAAGCTGGAAACAACTCTCTAAATGTATATACTAATTCCACAAATATACTTTTAAATCTTATACAGAAGTGTGTATCATGTATAAGGCTCGCAAATGTGACCTGAGTTTGAACTGTGTTAAGTTTAAAGCTGAAACCTCAGTCTGTGAGAAACGGGAACAATGGATCCCTAGAGTCAGCCATGCCTGTCATATTCTCAGAACTTCATGCTTAGATCATCAAAGTCCCTGCTAGTGGTTCATGCCAAACA
>NW_007046956.1:0-1042 GCF_000164805.1 Carlito syrichta
CCTCCCGGCCATTGCAGCCTCGATCTGCGGGGCTCCGGTGATCCTTCCGCCTCAGCCTTCCAAGTAGCTGGAACTACAGGCGCGTTAACCACGCCCGACGAATTTTTTGATTTATTGTAGAGATGATGTCTCGCCAAGTTGCCCAGGCCGGTCACGAACCCGCGGGTTTAGGCAATCCACTCACCTCAGCCTCCCAAGGCGCGGGATTACAGGCTGAGGCACTGAGCCTAGCTCATTCTGCTCATTTTAAGCTTAAAAAAACCCTTTATCTGGTTGCTTAATGATGCCATCAAGTATCAAGTTTCTTTTCATGGCTTTGTTCTTCAATTCTCTTCCCTCAACTGAAGGCAGTATCTTTCTCTGGTTGTGGGTTTGCTGCCAGAAACAATCAAGGCTATTGGCATTCTTATTCATGCCCCTAGTAGGCAGAAATTTTATCTCCCAGAAAAATTTCTTGACCGTCACTCATATTAGGTAAGTCTGAATTTCCTTTCCTCTTCTGAACAAATTATTGTGGCAAAATAGGTTTTAGTTGCCAGTTGTTCAGTTCCATCTGCCTCCTGTGTTTTTCTCAAAAATGACGGTCTTTACATGGAATTGTAATCCAGAATGATTTTAGTCCCATAATGTATAGAATGGCATCTGGGGCCCAGTAGGTACTCACCAAAATTTAACAATTGAAAGTCTTTTGTACATTTATTGTATACCCTGAGACTTTGCCAAAATCCTTTATCAGTTCAAGGAGGCTTTTGACAGATTCTCTTGGGTTTTCAAGGTACACACTCATGTCGTCTGCAAAGAGAGATAACTTGACTTCCTCTTTTCCTATTTGGATACCCCTGATCGCCTCCTCTTTTCTGATTGCTCTAGCCGGGACTTCCAATAGTATATTGAACAGGAGGGGAGAGAGTGGGCATCCTTGTCTTGTTCCAGTTTTCAGGGAAAATGGTTCCAATTTTTGTCTGTTTAGGAGTATGCTAGCTGTGGGTTTCTCATAGATGGCTTTTACCATTTTGAGGTATGTTCCATGTATGCCTAGATG
>NW_007046957.1:0-812 GCF_000164805.1 Carlito syrichta
GGCTCTCCGTGCTTACTCATCAGTGAAAATGGCACAACCTTGGTAGTCCTTATTAGGTTTAAATGCAATAGGGAAAAACAATTTAGAATTCTCCCCATCCACATATAATGCTCTCCTGCTTGTGACTGTGGAGCACTTGTGTCACTCATTGGGGCACTATGTCTTGCAGATTTCTCTCCGTGAAACATGGACATTTTGCGCTCGTACGCAAAGGCCCTCTATGGAAAGGAACACAAATCAAGGGGAAAGAGTGAGAATGAGGTATTACAGCAGGCAGAAATGAAGAATAATCGTCACAGCAAAGAGATGACACTGCAGCACACATTTGGCACAGACTAAGCAAGGAAGATGCCCATGCACTCCAGGCCTAAGAAAGGCTACTCCGAACAGCAATCCAGAGCGTAATTGCTTTCCCCTAACAGGAAAAGGTAGAAAGAAAGAACAATTCAGAATTCCCCCGGGTCACACATAATGCTTTCCCACAAGTGACTGTGAATGTCTCAGATCACCCATTGTGGCACAGGGGAGATGAGCATTCCCGAATGGGAAAGTTTGACAAGCCGCACGCCAAAGCAGTCACTCTGTAGAGCATAATATACATGAAAGGGAACAAGTGGGAAGCAGGAATTTTAACATGCACACTCAGTGGCAGAAACTGACAGTGCGGCACACTTCGCACACAGCACTTTCCAAGGGAGATGGACATTCAAAACAAGCACAGCCAAAGCAGTCAGCTCTTTTCTGTCAATGCGTTTGGCTGAGCAATTGTGTATCCTCCCACACAAAAAATTTGAACGGAGAAACATTTCAGA
>NW_007046958.1:0-703 GCF_000164805.1 Carlito syrichta
CTCCCGGCTTGGCCGCCCTCTCTCCCAGCTAGGTTCTAGTAGTCTGAATTCAGTTTTCCATCTAAGACTGAAAAGTCTTTTGGCTAAAGCCAAGTCGCTCATAAGCTGATTCTAAAGCATCAGAAAACAGTCTTCTTTATCCTCCGACAGCATACTCATAACTGGGACCTGTGATTGGTCAAGTTTTTCTTCCCCAGCCACTGGATGCTAGAGCCCAGCATCTTAACATTAGAAGCAAAGGCACAATGGGCAATCTACTCTTTGTTTCTGCCCTGTCCTCTCTTCTACTCCCCTGAATGGCTGCAGACTTGATTTTATGAGAATATACCTTGTCATGTGTTCCCTTTTCTTCAATTCACTACTATCTTTTCTCTTTTGAACCAACATTGAGCTGGGTGCTATGAGGCAACACAGTCCCACTGACTGGTTCAGTTCCTCTGAATAACAACATGAGGAAGCTTTCCACAGGAGCAAGGAGGATTTGTTAAGGCTACTAAATGTTACAAAGGACGGCTGGAGATGCGCTCCCGGTGCCAACACCAAGAGAAAAGGCAAGGAATGAAATCGCCATTAACCAGGGATCCTGATGAAAGAGATGCTGAAATGGTCACCCTTAAGTCGATCCACATCCTCCTAGCCAAGTCATGGCCCACTGCATAGGACAGTGGGTATGTGACTTCTACCTTTGAGCCTCTCTCTTCCA
>NW_007046959.1:0-795 GCF_000164805.1 Carlito syrichta
CAATCTCACAGGAGAGTGTAAAAAATGTCCATTACATAAAATTCACATTGCTATCTTTCATAGAGGATGCAGAGGTTGGCAAGAAATGCTTTATTTTATTTTATTTTTTAATTGCTTTTCAAGGATTTAAGTCTAGCTAGTGATGAGTAAGCATAATAAAGTAAATAAAAAAGATGACAGGTTCCACCTCAGAAAAGAATAAACCTCTTATAGTTTGAAGATGGGACAAAAGAGAGAATGAAATTTAAACTATTTTTTGAAATAAAAGGATTTAATATAAACATATAATAAGAACATGTCTAATGAAAGTGCACTTGAAAAAACGTGTAAAATAAACAACTTAGTTTCTCTGAAGCACAAGATATATAAAGAAAACTGTTCTAGACCTGCCATTAAGGACCCAGGCTCACAGAACCTGGCCATCTGTGAAGACAAGACTGTTTTCATTGGTCATTGCCAGTCCAAATGCAGAGAGGTGGGAAGGGCAGAGAGCAGATACAACTTAGGATGACCAGTGTCCCAAACTCTGGGCCGAGGGATCTGCAGGTGCTCTCTAGAAGTCTGCTTACTCACTCTGGGGTACATACAACTTCCATCCCCACGTAAAATGAAGGTTCAAGGACACGAAGCCATTATCTAAAATCAACTACTGGCAACCCAATGAAGGAAATCACTAAAAGGAAACACAAATAAGAGATCAAGATGTAAAATGCCACATAGGAATGGCACAGCAGATGGCAGGCTGAGAAAAAAAGTAAAAGATAAAATACATAAGCAGAGAAAATTGAAGTACCA
>NW_007046960.1:0-789 GCF_000164805.1 Carlito syrichta
TTGAGGAAAAAATAGTCGCTGGGGCCAAGATTAGGTGAATAGAGAGGGTGGGGGAATGGGGTTCATGGTCATAAACTGATGAACACTCCACGTGGTGTGAGCAGGTGTACTCATAAGTCACCCATCAGGAAACAGGCAAACACAGTAAAAAAAAAAAAAAATTCACCGAAGCTGAACACAGCCTCTTGCAACAATGTTAATTGCTAACTGATGTTGATGGGTTCCTAGGATACTTATCTAGTGGAGGAACCCCCCAAAAATAATTCTGGCTGTTAAAAAAATCTTGTCATTTATGCCTTTCATGTATCCTATGTTTTTCTCATTATACTCCATTCTTTATTGAATAATGATCATTAATTTCTCTATCAGATTTACATTTACATGCTCTGTAATTTTCATTTCATCTGTATATATTCTGCTCTTTCATTTATTGCTTTCATTTATTGTTTTTTTAATTGTCAAAATGTGGACATAATTTTTACATTTGGGGTTGACGAAATAACTGTATATAATTACAAGTGTTATTACTTATGTCAAATTTGTACGTTTTCCAAATTCTTATCTTTGCAGCAAAATTTTAAGAAATATTCAAAACATGCAAAGTACAATGTATGAAATTGTATGAAATGTGTGAAAAGCATTAAAAGAAATGCTTGCATATCAATCATTTAATTTAGAGTACAGGATGGTGCTGAGTTCATTAAGGCTACATCTACATATTTCCTTGATACTATCTTCTTGTAGTCAATGCAGAGGAAACTACCATGATTGATTTTGTGTTTCTATTTT
>NW_007046961.1:0-724 GCF_000164805.1 Carlito syrichta
CATCCTTCATTTGCGGAAGTGGCACCTGTGAGTGCATTTGTAACTGAAAATTATATTTTTCTTATAACTATATAGCATGCTTATTGCTTGGTATAGAGTGGTATATAAATACATATCTATTAATTTCAGAATAACTTATCTTTTGCTATATCATGACTACAGTCCTTACAAGTGAAGCACTAGTGCCAATTTACAAAAGGAATTAAAGTTTTCCCCAGATTTTTGAGGAAACTGAAAATAAAAGTAATAAAAGTAAATTAAAAGTTTTACATGTAAGTATGGTTTAATGGAGATGCCTTTTTTCCTTTAGTCTATTTTTTGCTATTATAAATAAAAATGACTGTCCATTCTGAGTTTTATTAAATTTGTGTGTGGTTATATAATTATATTCATAAATAAATGAATAATAATGATTGTTGTGCCTCTGTTTCTCAATTAATAACTCATTAAAAATCCTATAACATTGGGTTGGGCAATCATAGCTAGACACTGTTGTAAGCCAAGTATCAGCCAGCATTTTCTTCTGTGGTATTTCTCTTCTTAGAAGATAATCCCTTAAAGATCAGGTTTTCTTATCTATATTATTCACTGTGGTTTTCGATATCCTCAAGCAGTATCTGTTTTGTAATTATTTGTTGAAGAAACATTTAAAGTAATGTCTGAGAAATTTGTGAAGGCTCTTTAAAAATATGTCTACTGTCATGACTGGGAGAAGTTCTTATAC
>NW_007046962.1:0-1076 GCF_000164805.1 Carlito syrichta
TTTTTTGCAGATGACATGATTGTGTACCTTGAAAACCCAAGAGAATCTGTCAAAAACCTCCTTACACTGATAAAGGCCTTTGGCAAAGTCTCAGGATATAAAATAAATGTGCCAAAGACAATCGCATTTCTTTACACCAATAATAAACAAACAAAAACCCAAATAAAAAGCACAATTCCATTCAAAATAGCCACACACAAAAAAAATGAAATACCTTGTCATCTTCCTAACCAGAGATGTGAAAGACCTTTACAATGAAAACTACAAAACTCTGCTCAAAGAAATCAAAGATGACACAAACTAGTGGAAAAATATCCCATGTTCGGATTGGAAGAATCAACATTGTGAAGATGTCCATCTTACCTAAGGCAATCTACAGATTCAATGCAATACCCATCTAATTACCAGCAACATTCTTCTCATACCTATAAAAAACAACACAGGAATTCATATGGAAACACAAACAACCAAGAATAGCCAGAACAATCCTCAGCAAAAAGAACAAAGCAGGCAGTATCACATTACCAGACTTCAAACTTTACTATAAAGCTACAATCATCAAAACAGCTTGGTATTGGTATAGGAACAGGCATATAGATCAATGGAATAGAATTGAGATTCCAGAAGTGAAACCTCAATTTCTCAACCAACTTATCTTTGACAAAGCCTCCACCACCTACCACTGGGGAGAGGAGAACCTGTTCAGTAAATGGTGCTGGGAAAACTGACTGACCACATGCAGAAGATTGAAACAGGACCCCTATCTATCCTCATACACAAAAATTAACTCCAAATGGATCAGAGACCTAAATGTAAAACCTCAAACCATAAGAACCTTAGAAAATGAAGGACATACCCTCATGGAAATTGGAACTGGCATCCAATTCCTGTACAAAACCCAAAACCCACAGGCCATAAGAGATAAGATAGACAAGTGGGACCTCATTAAATTGACAAGCTTCTGCAAAGCCAAAGAAACCATCAAGAGAGCAGGGAGACAGTCTGTAGGCTTACAGACTGGGAAAAATTATTTGTCAACTCCAGGTTTGACAAAGACTTAACACCTTGGATCTACA
>NW_007046963.1:0-1043 GCF_000164805.1 Carlito syrichta
CCGTCCTCCCTCCAGCTCTCTCCCCTGGCCCGGCACCCGGCACCACCAGTGGCACAGGGAGGCTCTGAGCGCCCGCCCCTCAGAGACACCGGTTCCATTACTGGCTGAAGTCCTCTGTAGAGTCCCAGCGCCACTCTTGCCGTTTAGAGCCTGCCCTTTGGAACTTTGGAGCTCTGGAACTCCGGGTCCACCCTGGCTGAGGCACTCAGCGTGAGACCCCAAACCAGAGGACCCAGACAAGCGGAGAAAAACAGATCTGCTTAAACTGCCTTGCCATTCTCCAGGCAGAGACTTACATTGCCCTGCCCACCTATCAACAAACTTTACCTCATTTCCTAAGGCCAGGTATTGCAGCATGCGGGGAAGTTTTGGGTCCCTGCTCCCTCCAGCTCTCTCCCCGGCCCGGCACCCGGCACCGCAGGTCGCACAGGGAGGCTCTGAGCGCCCGCCCCTCAGAGACACCGGTTCCATTACTGGCTGAATACTCTGTAGGGTCCCAGCGCCACTCTCGTCATTTACAGCCTGCCCTTTGGAACTTTGGAGCTCTGGAACTCCGGGTCCACCCTGGCTGAGGCACTCAGCGTGAGACCCCAAGCCAGAGGACCCAGACAAGCGGAGAAAAACAGATCTGCTTAAACTGCCTTGCCATTCTCCAGGCAGAGACTTCCATTGCCCCGCCCACCTAGCAACAAACTTTACCTCAGCTCCTAAGGCAACAGTGTGAAACAGGAGACAAAGCCCCACCCCTATGCTGCAACGAGAAACAAAAGGGAGAGGCTGGAATCGGAGATCACAGAAGTGACTCTAGTCTGATCGCTTATTTTGACCTATGATTTTATCATTGAAACTGTTGGTCTAGATTACGTTTGGTGTTTACCTTCTGACTTATACTGTTTCTTGATTTTTTTGGCCTGTCTCTGTTTAGCTATCAGTATTCTTTAGGGAATGTTTCTTACCTGTCTTTTTTCACTTCTTCCCAGCCCTGTGTCTCTCTCTCACCTGATAGTTGGTATGTATATCTGTTTACCCTCTTGCACTTCTCC
>NW_007046964.1:0-601 GCF_000164805.1 Carlito syrichta
CTTTTTTTTTTTTTTCTTTTGAGTGGGAGTCTCACGCTGTCGCCCAGACTGGAGTGCATTGGCCGCTCCCGGCCACCGCACCGCAGCCTCGACCGGCTGGGCTCCGGCGATCCTTCCGCCTCAGCCTTCCACGCTGCCGGAATTACAGGCATGCGCTACCACGCCCGGCTGATGTTTTTGATTTATTGTAGAGATGAGGTCTCGCTGCCCAGGCGCGGGTCTCGAACCCATGGGCTCAGGCAATCCACTCACCTCAGCCTCCCAAAGGCGCGGGATTACAGGCCGAGCCACCGAGCCCGGCTGAAAAGGAGAATTCTTATAGATGAAACCACATCTCATTCGAGGGAGGTTTGCCATAAAACAACAGCTCCGTGGTGGGGAGTTTATAAATCCGAGCCGGTTCCTCTTGTGAATAAGGAGAGCAGAAGCTCCCCGAAGAGTCCTGTTTGACACAGCCGTGTAACAGACACGCCGTGACCTCTTCAGCAGGAGGGACACAAACCGGATGGCCGGGGGCGACTCCTTCAGGCCGGCACGAGCTCTCTGCCGGTGTGCTGTGTCCACAAGCTCCGGAAATGTGCGGGTGGGGGCTGGGGTGGGG
>NW_007046965.1:0-1232 GCF_000164805.1 Carlito syrichta
GCTTAATTCTCAAATGACTGGACTGTCAATTAAAAAAAACTCACTGAGGTTTGTAAATGTTTTAACATCTGTTTCATAATTTAACTCTCAAACTAAATTATCCTAGACTTGAGCCTGTACTACCAAATGAAGCCTACTCATTCTGTGCGCTGTTTTGGAATCTTAAAATCACGGCATACAAATGAAACCTTAGAAGTCATCCTAGTCCACAACTTGCCTGCTGGGAAAAGATCCCTGACAGACATTTTCACTTCTTTTTTTTTTTTGAGTTGGAGTCTCACTCTGTCACCCAGACTGGAGTGCAGTGGCCGCTCCCGGCCACCGCAGCCTCGACCTGCTGGGCTCTGGTGATCCTTCCGCCTCAGCCTTCCGAGTAGCTGGAACTCCAGGTGCGCGCTACCACACCCGGCTCATTTTTTATTTATTGTAGAGATGAGGTCTCGCCGAGTTGCCCAGGTGGCTCTTGAACCCGCAGGCTCAGGCAATCCATTCACCTCAGCCTCCCAAAGTCACGGGATTACAGGCTGAGCCACTGAGCCCGGCTGACATTTCCACTTTTTCAAAGGCTCTAATTGACAGGGTATTTTTCCTTACAGACTCTTCTACAGACAATTTCATGCTCTACCTTACAGTACAAACAGGAAGAAAAGAAAAAAAAGTTGTCATTGATTTGTGCTTACTATAGGCCAGAAATGGTGGCAGATGCTTTAAATATAATTTAAAGAATTTACTCTTTCCATCATCCCAGTGTACAACTACGAGCCCAATTTTATGGATGAAAATAAATGGGCTAAAATACAGGATACCGCTACTTGCCCTCTAATTAAAATAACTGAGTCACTATTATACAAGTAAATGTTTCAAAGAGAAATAAATTTTAACAGAATTAGTGACGAGGCCGTAGAAATTATGAGACAGAAATAATAGGTGAAATACCTTCTGATTAATCCCCGATATTCAAATATACTGTTGCTAATCTATACTTTTTACAGTATATCAAAAGAACTACCAATAAGCTTATAAATAGTTAAAGCAAATAACAGCAGGTACACAAACAATTATTTCCTTTGGGTAAATGATGAAAATCATAGTAACTGGAAAGCAAAGTTAGTAAATAAGAAAATCTACCTGTGGCAATTTGTTTCCCATTTACTCTGAATAGGACTGTGTAACAATTATATGTAGATTAAAATGTGAAACGTATGATCTGATACTAACTTTGCCTGATGCCG
>NW_007046966.1:0-936 GCF_000164805.1 Carlito syrichta
AGGCTCGTCTCTCTTTGGAGCCGCAGTTCCCCATAACTGTAACAACAAACAACACACACAATATACAGTAATTTTACAGTAATTTTACAAGGATTAAATCGCTCTACACGGCGATAAGTCGCACAGTCCGTCGGCGACGCCAAACACTGACTTGCCTATCAACCCGCGCACTCCGGGGGGCCTGCAGCACCCTAAGGCAAGGTCCGTTCTGAAACGAGAGAAACAAACTGGGGAACATATATTTATAATTACCGGAGTCTGGTCCCTGGGTTCGGGCGCCAAAGCTGTCGGTGACCTGCACTGACCAGGGAAGGGTTAGGACCGCACCGGTGAATCAGAACGGAGAGAAGAAAACTACTCGGAGGCAGCTCTTCTGGGAACAGTCTGGCCAAGACTGAAGCCGATTTTATTCAAACCTTTTCCAACTTATATACCATTTTCTATACCCTCCAGCAATGTGATAATCACTCACTGGGGGCGTACAAGTTTCGTGCTTTACAAACTATGCATCACAAGACCACCACGAGATCTGCAATTTCCAAGCAAACAATTCAAATTCCATGATGCCTGCCGTGCTTACATCAAGGTCACAGGTGCACAATTTCAATACAAATCGTTCAAAGTGTTTTCCATAATGTTCAATGAATCATTCATATTATACTCTTTGCTCTATACCCTGATTAATACAAAAAACTTTCCTGAGTTAACTCTAGGTTCAATCCAAGTTCACTGATTCCCAATATTTTTAACAATTAATATTATCAACTTAACACTATACTATTAACCTATTACATTTAACATAACGCCTTATAACTCAGTTAAAACTTATTCTTAAACTACAAAACTTTACTATAATTCATGTTTCATATGTCTAAACTTTAATTTTCATATGATCTAGATATTGGGACTTTAATACTATGCTATATCCTATTAAGG
>NW_007046967.1:0-1182 GCF_000164805.1 Carlito syrichta
TCCACATTCTTGTCAGCATCTGTTGTTGGTTTGTTTTATTAATGATGGCCATTCTCACAGAGACTAGGTGGTATCTCAATGTGGTTTTGATTTGC
Source organism: Carlito syrichta (assembly GCF_000164805.1). Taxonomy (NCBI): domain Eukaryota; kingdom Metazoa; phylum Chordata; class Mammalia; order Primates; family Tarsiidae; genus Carlito; species Carlito syrichta. The sequence continues at coordinate 96 of NW_007046967.1, forward strand.
ATTTCTCTAATGATGAGTGAGACTGAGCACTTTTTCATGTGTCTGTTGGTCACCCCCATATCTTCTATGAGAAGTGTCTATTCATGTGTTTTGCCCACTTTTTAAAGGGGCTGTTTGTTTTTTTCCTTTCTGTGTATTTGAGTTCCTTGTAGATCCTAGATGTTAGGCCTTTGTCAGATATATATTTGACAAATATTTTTTCCAATTCTGTGGGCTGTTTCCCTGTTTTCTTGATGGCTTTTTTGGCTTTGCAGAAGCTTGTCAGTTTAATGAGGCCCACTTGTCTATCTTATCTCTTATGGCCTGGGCACTTTGGGTTTTGGTCAGGAATCTGTTGCCAGTTCCAACTTCCATAAGACTGATTCCTGCATTTTCTTGCATTCTTACAGTTTAAGGATTTACATTTAAGTCTTTGATCCATTTAGAGTAAATTTTTGTGTGTAGCGATAGGTAGGGGTCCTGTTTTAATCTTTTGCATGTGTTTAGTCAGTTTTCCCAACACCATTTACTGAACAGGTTCTCCTCTCCCCAGTGGTTGATATTGGAGGCTTTGTTGCAAATGAGTTGGTTGAGGAATTAAGGCTTTGCTTCCTCCAGATTCTTTATCCTGTTCCATTGTTCTATGTGCCTGTTCTTGTACCAATACCAGGCAGTTTTGATTACTGTAGCCTTATAGTGAAGTTTGAAGTCCGGAAGTGTGATAACCCTGCTTTGTTTGTTTTACTAAGGATTGTTTTGGCTATTTGTGGTCGTTTATGTTTTTATATAAATTTCTGTATTGTCATTTTCAGGTCTGAGAAGAATGACGTTGGTAACTTAATGGGTATTTCATTGAATCTGTAGATTGCCTTTGGTAGGATGGACATCTTAAAAATGTTGATTCTTCCTATCCATGAGCATGGAATATTTTTTCATTTGCTTGTGTCTTCTTGGATTTCTTTGAGCAGTGTTTTGCAATTCTTATTGTAAAGGTTTTTTACTTTGCTGGTTAGGAAGATGTCTAGGTATTTCATTTTTTTTGGTGGTTATTGTGAATGAGATTGTGCTTTTATTTGGGTCTCTGTCTGCTTATTGTTGTTATATAGGA
>NW_007046968.1:0-828 GCF_000164805.1 Carlito syrichta
GGTCCTCAAGCTCTGAGATTCTTTCTTCTGCTTGAGTAATTCTGCTTTCCATGCTTATCAATTTGTTATTTATTTCATTCACAGTATTCTTTATTACTGTTGTCTCATATATCAACTCCTTCCTAGTTTCTTCTTGTGTCTCCTCAATTCTTTTTAATCTCTCCATTATTGTTTTGATATCTACCTTTGCATTTTGAGACCCTTCATTCTGGGGACTTTTCATTGTTTGTATTCCAAAGTCAGTTTTCTCAGTGTCTGCTCTCCCAGGCGTCTGGGAGAGACCCATACTCTTCTTTTGGTTTTTCTTCATTTCTGTAGATTTTTCTCCCTTTACCCCTTTCCCTCCCCCTCTTCAATTCTGTTTTTGAGGGAAGGTGGGGTTGCTTTTATTTCTCTTCTGCAATGACCTGTTCTTCCTTATGAGGGTCTTCTGGTTTTGTTCACTTTTCCCTCTGCTTTTCAGTCTGTCTATTCAGCAGTTTGCACTCTTGGTCCGTTCAGAGAATCTCACCAGTTCACCTATGCCGTCGCCATCTTGCCCTGTCTCCTGGTTGAATTCTTATATTCAAATTGTCTGAAGGCAAATTATCCCACTGTATCTGTCTCTGAAATGTTGACATCCAATACAAACATTCTTGGCACTACTTCAGGACGACTGTCCTGAAGTTGTGGATTGTTTATAGTCAACAGGAGAAAATTACCTTGTAAACATTGGCAAATCTTTGGTAGGAACCCTTTATAGAAGTGCAACTTATCCCTCGGGGACTTATTTATGGTCTTACCTCTTGCTGGTTCAGGATTCCAATCTTGGAGCTTTGGGGTTTATCA
>NW_007046969.1:0-791 GCF_000164805.1 Carlito syrichta
GATTTAACTAGCTGACTTTACGAAGTAGCCAGCTGGCTAGCTAGCAGACTTAACTAGCTAACAACCTGGCTAGGGAACTGGATAGCCAGCTGACTTAACTAGCTGACATAACTAGATAGTTTGGTGGCTACACAGCTCACTTAACTAGTTACCTACCAACATAATCCGCTGGCTTGCTAGCTGAATTATCTACCTATCTACCTAGCTAAACTGCTGTCCAGCGCATTGATTTATCTAGGTTACTTAACTAGCTATCCAGCTGGCTAGTCAGCTGCCTTAACTAGCCAACTACCCTGCTAGGCAGTTGGCTAGCCAGCTGACTAAACTAACTGACTTAACTAGCTAATCAGCTGCCGTATCTAGCTGACTTAACTAGCTAGCTACCTTGCCAGCCAGCTAACTTAACGACCTGACTTAAATATCTAGCTACCAAGCTAGAAAGCTGTCTGGCCAGATTACTTAACTAGCTGACTTAACCTGCTAGACAGGTGGCTCGTCAGCTGACTTAAATAGAAATCCAGCTGGCTGGTGAGCTGAATTAGCGAGGTGTCTCAACCTGCTAGCTTGCTGTCTAGCAAGCTGACTTAACTAGCTAGCTACCTAGCTAGCCAGCTGGGAAGCCAACTGAAATAACTAGCTGACTTAACTAGCTATCCCGCTTGCTAACCAGCTGACATAACTAGCTTGCTACCTTGCTAGCCAGCTGACTAGCCTGCTGACTTAACTACTTGATTTAACCAGCTAGCCAACTGGCTAGCCACCTGACTCAACCGAGATGACTTAACTAATGA
>NW_007046970.1:0-818 GCF_000164805.1 Carlito syrichta
TCACTTTAAATCAAAGGTTAGAAATGATTAAGCTTAGTGAAGAAGGCATATTGAAAGCTAAGATAGTCCAAAGCCAGGCCTCTATGCCAAATAGTTAGCCAAGTTGTAAGTACAAAGGAAAAGTTCTTGAAGGAAATTAAAACTGCTAATTAAAATCAAACCAGTTACCACATTCCCTTAGACCAAAGCCTAATCCAGAGCAGGACCCAAACTCTTCAATTTTTTAAAAACTGAGAGAGGTGAGAAGCTGAAGACAAGTTTGAAGTTAGCAGAGGTGAGTTCATGAGGTTTATGGAAAGACGCCATCCCTAGCACGTAAGAGTGCAAGGTGACACAGCGAGTGCAGATGGAGAAGCTGCAACAATTCTCCCGAAGATCTAGCTAAGATAGTGCCCCTGTAACTTTCTGGATAACACTCCTTAGAGCTAATGGAGGATGCATTCTTCACTTTATCTCCTATGCATTTCCAGCAGGCAGCTTTGGGAGATTCTTGATATTCCTGCAGAAGGTGCCTAATCTATAGGACAATAAATACACATTAGCTTCCCCTTCTGAGTTGTCACAAGTTCTGAGATTTACATAACTTTTGTAATGCGTGAAGTGTTAGGCCTTGTAAACTTGCTTTACTCTGGGCAAATGTGATTGCCAATCTGCTAGGCCTTAGGGCATCAGGAAGTCTGGGCAGAAAACTCTGAGGAAGGGGTTAGGGGGAGACATTGTCCTGAGTATATAATGGTTAATGCAGGTTGTGCTTTGGAAGTCTGTGTTTTTGAAAAGACAAAGCTGGTAAAGTTAGTCTTTACATAATTGTGTATTTT
>NW_007046971.1:0-876 GCF_000164805.1 Carlito syrichta
CAGTCCACTCACCTCAGCCTCCCAAATGTTTGGGATTAGGCTAATTATATATTTAACAGGTAAATATATTCAGGTTTAGCACAGAATATACTGTTAATTATATATTTATTCTAAGTTAATTCTTTTTTTGACATGCAAAAATGATACTTTGTGAAGTGCTTTTTGATAGTTTCTTTATCTTGTTCTATGGGAAATGCTGCTTTTAAGATAATTGTCGAGTGGATTAACTTGTTATCTGAGTTTCCTTGTATTTTTTTATTCCTCATAAATTTTGTTTAGTCGCAATGGCTCCTGAAAATAAATCTAACAAGTAAGATGCTTAGTAAGATGGCTGATTTATTTGCCTGACGTTTAGATACATTCACACAGAAACTGAACATCAGTTTGTTGGTTTTTGTTCCTTCTTTCGTTGCAGGTAGTTCAAGGTGACCTTTGTGGGGGAAATACTTTTAATGGCAAATTCACCTCATTGTTTAAAGAAAGCAGACCCAAATCCTTTTATGCCACAGCAGAATTACTGAAGGTTTTCAGTAAATTGAAATGTGATAAATCATGTTGTATTAAAATTAAGTAGGGGGTTATTAGCTAAAGAACATTTGTGTGAATAATTTGCACATTGTAAATTCTTTTGCATAATACATTACATACTGTAAACTGTTAAGGTTACTGTAAAACAAAGCTGAATCTTATTGGTAGCTGCTAAAATAGAAAACGATTCATAATTTTTAATTGACTTTTGTCTTTTGACTTTGTATTTTAGAAATAAGTGTAATTTTTCAGGAGTGAAAAGACACGATGGGAGTTATGTGGTGGTACCATTTGTGACCTTTTCTCACTGTGCTAGTGGCACTATGATTTTAGGCTATAATCAGGCAT
>NW_007046972.1:0-820 GCF_000164805.1 Carlito syrichta
TCACAAATAGGACACGATGGACTGTAATCCCAGCAGTTTTGGAAGCCAAGACAGGAAGATCAATTGAGCCAGGAGTTTGAGATCAGCCCAGGCAACATAGCCAAAACCTGCCTCTACAAATAAATATTAAAAATAGATAAATGAATGACTGTGATCTATTTGGTAATTGTATCTACAAATTTAGGGTTGATAGTAAGTCCAAACAGCTATCCCATAACTGCAACACTGAAAATAGTTGTTCTTCACTTGCCAAGGATGGGGAAGATTTATAAAAGAAGCTCCATGAAAGTAAATGGTTGATGTTTTACCTTGAGCTTCTGAAGACAGGGCTTTCAGTTATCTAATATCACATAACAAATGACACCAAAAGTTAATGGTTTAAGACAGCATCAGCAATCATTTTCTCTCAGGAAATGGGTCAGGAATTGGGGAGGACTTAACTTAGTGGTTCTGACTTGGGGCATCTTGTGTGATTGCAGTTAGATAGTGACAGGAGCTGTAGAAGCAAGCAGGTGGTTAGCTAAGCATCTCTTTCTCTTTTCAGGTAGATACAAGGCTTCCCCATGTGGTCTCTCCCTGTGGCTTCTTTACAGCATAAAGCACACCAGCTCCCAAGGGAAAAATACATCACCTTTTATGACTGGGTAAGTCACACACTTCTACCACCTTCAGTGACAAATCATAAGCCCACCCAAATTCAAGGGTAGGGGATTAGACTTTTAACTGTAGATGGGATGGGGTGGTGACAAGTACAGGAGATACTGTTGTAGCCATTTCTAAAAAAATATAATCTTCCACAGTGGGCCTGGCACATTGTAAA
>NW_007046973.1:0-745 GCF_000164805.1 Carlito syrichta
CAGAATAAAAAAACTGTCTTTTTCAGTCATAACAAGTTCCTCCCATTTATAGAACTGCCAAATCATAACAAATTTTCCATAAAGTCTTAAAACCAGTTTAAAAATCAACTTGGCTCAAAGACTGGCAGATCATGGATGCACCTCCTCTGCCACCCACACCCGAGTGCTCTGAAGATCCGGCTACATCCTGGGATCCCAAACCTGTCATTCCCAGCTTGCCGACTGTCCGAGCTTTCCCACAGGTGAGTCCCAGTCACCTCTTCCTCCAAGCTTCGCATGGTCTCGCCAGCTGCACAGGATACCTGCCTCGGTTCCTGGAGCCCTGGTGCTATGGGTCCCAAGGCAGCCGGCTCTTCTGATCCAGGGCACTGACGTGGGGTGGGGGTGGGCGGCTTTGGAAGGAGGCTCAGTTTCAGCTGTGCTGGGTCCCTGGGTCTGGCTGTGAATGGCTCCTTGGCTCCTCTCTGGCACAGGGAGAACCGGGCTGTGGCTGGGTGCAGTTGGCTCCAGGTAGAGTCAGCCTCCTGAGAAGTGGCTGGGCTGCCTGAACTGCCCCTGTGAGAAGGGGCGGGGTTGGAGTGTCTTGGGTTGGGATCTTTTCCAGCTGAGCGACTCAGCCCACACTTCTGGGCCTTCAGGGTTTGATGACCCAGCGGGTGGAGCCTTGCAGCCTCTGCTCTGGAGCCAGGAGCCCTACAGGACCCGGGTCATACCTTTTCTTTGACTTAAACCCTTGGCTGCTGGA
>NW_007046974.1:0-714 GCF_000164805.1 Carlito syrichta
CACTGTAGAAGGGTTAAAATAAGCCAAGATCGGTGGCTCAGCCAGTAATCCCGCGCTTTGGGAGGCTGAGGTGAGTGGATTGCCTGAGCCCGCGGGTTTGAGACCCGCCTGGGCAACTTGGCGAGACCTCATCTCTACAAAAAATCAAAAATGAGCCGGGCATGGTAGCGCGTGCCTGTGGTTCCAGCTAGTTGGAAGGCTGAGGCAGAAGGATCACCGGAGCCCAGCAAAGCGAGGCTGCGGTGGCCCGGTGTGGCCACTGCACTCCAGTCTGGGTGACAGCATGAGACTCCAACTCAAAAAAGAATAAAAAAAAAGAAGGGTTAGCCAGGCTCAGTAGCTCAGCCTGTCATCCCGCGCCTTTGGGAGGCTGAGGTGAGTGGATTGCCTGAGCCCGCGGGTTCGAGACCCGCCTGGGCAGCGAGACCTTATCTCTACAATAAATCAAAAAATCAGCCGGGCGTGGTAGCGCATGCCTGTAATTCCGGCTACTCGGAAGGCTGAGGCGGAAGGATCGCCGGAGCCCGGCAGGTCGAGGCTGCGGTGGCCGGGAGCGGCCTCTGCACTCCAGTCTGGGCGACAGAGTGAGACTCCAACTCAAAAAAAAAAAAAAAAAAAAAAAAGAAGGGTTAAAGTAGCACACTGCAGACTCTATAAGTGACCACTAACATTCTTTGATTCTTAACCTTGAGTTATAATATTTTTAAAACAAAA
>NW_007046975.1:0-843 GCF_000164805.1 Carlito syrichta
GGGGGGAAATGTGAACACTAAGGAATCTTGCTTGGCTCACAAGAGGCAGCAGGTTCCAAGTTAAATCTTCTATTGACTCTATATTTCCTGTGTTACAACTCTAAACATCTATTCTTAGATCAGTATTCCAGGGCTTTTTAGTTTAACTTTTCAGCTCAACATCCAAAGGACTGGAATCAGTTTTTACTGTCAAATAATTTGGCAGGTGGGAATGCAATAGATTAGAACAAAGTTTATTAGATTTTGCTTAGACTCTTCAAAATTGGGAGCTCTCTAAAGGAATAAGATGGTGAGATTGCATCTGTCTTGTATTATTAGTGTTATTTATAGGTACTCTCTGTGGGTTGTTTGAACTTGCAGACAAATTAAAAGGTAGAATTTCAATTCTACTTAAGAGCAAAGAGATAATCTTCACTGCATATAATTAAACAGGAAGTGAAGTCATCACAAACATCATAAGATGCTTGGGCCAGCCAGAGGTAGAAAGTTGTCATTTTTTCGAGTTGCTACAAATGTGAATGAGAAATGTTTTCCTTTTATTATAGAAAAGCTTCAATGTCCCTCTGGGCCTGATAATTTTTGCATTTCTTAGATAAAAATTCTTTCTCACTCTGTATGACTCATGAACCAAATCTGGTCTACCACATTTTTTTTAATAAACAAATTTTATTGGAACACAGTCACACTCATTTATTTACATAGTGTGAATGGCTCCTTTCCTGCTACAAGGAGTTGAGTGCTAAGGACAAGGATGAATGACCTGGGAAGCCCTTGACAGGACAAGTTTGCTAGCTCCTAGTTATAGCATACTGTTAGTACATGAGGCTTCAGGTTTGCAGTTTT
>NW_007046976.1:0-740 GCF_000164805.1 Carlito syrichta
ATTGTGGATGTTGAGTGTCTACTCTGTATAGGATTCTGCTGAGCATTGAGAGATACAAATCCATACACATTAGCGTCTTCGCTCTCAAGGTGTTTATTTAGAGGTTTATTTGTTTTCATTAATTTCCCAATATCTTACAAATGACAGCATAGTATTTTTAAAAAACTTAGTGATTCTCTGCAGTACTTATGGTGCATATTCATTCTCTTTAAAATTTGAAGATGTCTTGAAAAGGTAGTGTGTGACCTACTATATTATATATGCTGCTGGGGGAAATTCATAAAAACATAAATTTTACATAAGAGGAGACCTTAGAAATGAGCTCTGAGAGTCTGCTGTCCCTCTTTTCATCTCCTTTTCCCATTTTAAGAATGTGAAAACTGAGACTCATGAGAGCTAACCAGGTTGCTTACTACCACACCATTGAGCAATAAAACAAGTTTCTTAAGTTACCTGGAGTGCTCTTTCAAATAAAAACTATGAAAATTAGCAGATAAATTTTCAGCCCCCACAACCAACAGTAATTGGGGCACCTATCTCAACTGGTAATAATGGACATTTTTATATTTAGGATGGTATGACAGGTACCAGACATGGGACTTTCAGCATCAGAAGAACATCTGTGTTTGCATAGGAGAATCTGTCAATAGGGATCATCTTAGTTCCTCGCTTAGTGAAAGACCTTTGATCATGTACCTCAATAGGGAAAAATAAATCCTCCTCTCAAATATAAAGTTTCC
>NW_007046977.1:0-743 GCF_000164805.1 Carlito syrichta
GATTGCAGTTAGATAGTGACAGGAGCTGTAGAAGCAAGCAGGTGGTTAGCTAAGCATCTCTCTCTCTTTTCAGGTAGGTACAAGGCTTCCCCCTGTGGTCTCTCTCTGTGGCTTCTTTACAGCATAAAGCACACCAGCTCCCAAGGGAAAAATACATCACCTTTTATGACTGGGGAAGTCACACACTTCTACCACCTTCACTGACAAGTCATAAGCCCACCCAAATTCAAGGGTAGGGGATTAGACTATACCTGTAGATGGGATGGGATGATGACAAGCATAGGAGATACTGTTGTAGCCATTTAAAAAAATATGTGATCTTCCACAGTGGGCCTGGCACACAGTAAAGTATTTAATACATGTTAAATAAATGAAACAAAATGAGATTCACAGTTATTTATTTTATCCCATTAGGGAATATTAGGCAAATGTGTATAAAATAATATCTATGAAGCTGGGCTCGGTGGCTCAGCCTGTAATCCCGTGCATTGGGAGGCTGAGGTGAGTGAATTGCCTGAGCCTGCGGGTTCGAGACCTGCCTGGGCAACTAGGTGAGACCTCATCTCTACAACAAATCAAAAAATTAGCCGGGTGTGGTAGCGCGTGCCTGTAGTAACAGCTACTTGGAAGACTGAGGCAGAAGGATCGCCAGAGCCCAGCAGGTTGAGGCTACGGTGGCTGGGAGCAGCCACTGTACTCTAGTCTGGGCGGACGAGTGAGACTCCAACTCAATAATAATAATA
>NW_007046978.1:0-734 GCF_000164805.1 Carlito syrichta
CACATGCAGAAGATTGAAACAGGACCCCTACCTATTACCATACACAAAAATTAACTCTAAATGAATAAAATACCTAAAGGTAAAACCTCAAACTATAAGAATTTTAGAAAACGCAGGAGACACCCTTATGGAAATTGGAACTGGCTTCCAATTCCTACTCAGAACCCTAAAGGCCAATACCATAAGAAATAAGATAGACAAGTGGGACCTCATCAAACTAATGAACTTCTACAAAACAGAAGACACCATCAAGAGAGCAGGGATACAGCCCACAGAATGGGAAATATTATTTGTCAACTGTATGTTTTACAAAGGTCTAACATCTAGGATCTACAAGGAACTCAAATCTTGAAAGAAAAAAAATAGTCTCTTTAAAAAGTGGACAAAATATATGAAAAGACACTTCTCAAAACAAAATATATGGGCAGCCAGCAGACACTTGAAAAAGTGCTCTGCCTCAGGCCTCAGAGAAATGCAAATCAAAACCACATAGAGATACCACCTAACTCCAGTAAGAATGGCTATCATTAACATAACAAACAACAACAGATGCTGGCAAGGATGTGGAGAAAAAGAAATTCTTCTACAGTGCTGGGTGGAAATGCAAACTAGTGCAGCCTCTTTGGAAGAAAATATGCGATTTCCAAATGAACTAGAAATTGATCTGCCATATGACCCAGCATCCCCCTATTGGGAATATACCCAGAGGAACTCAAATCATTCTATAGAAAAGA
>NW_007046979.1:0-935 GCF_000164805.1 Carlito syrichta
ATCAGAATGCGGGCTTATGGAGTTCAAGTGATATGTGGAGTTTTGCTCAGGTCCATATCACAGGGAATTCAGTGAGACCCTGAGCCCATCCTGTAGTCACCTTCCTAGTTGGAACAGACACAGTCAGCAGCTGGGAGGGTGCCCACACTGGTTCTCTCATCTGTGAAGTGAGGTCCATTATGCCACCATCAAGGACTTGAAACATGCAAGATTCCCACCACATCCCCATTCAACTCTCCTGTCTGGTCTATGCAGAAGACAGATAGATCTTGAAGAATGGCAGTGGGTTGGCATAAGCTTAACCAAGGTGACTTCGGTTGCAGCTGCTGTGCCAGATGACACAGCTTCATGGCTGGAGTAAATGAACACATTCCCTGGCACTGATGTGCAGCTTCTGATCTAATCTGGAGGATGATTTTTCTACACACCTGGTCCTAATGTCCACCAGGAGTGGTTTGCTTTCAGCTGACAAGGCCAGAGACACACTCGCAACATTCTTCTTCAGAGGTACAAGAGAGGAGCCCCTTTCTAAATATAGGAATTTACTTACAAAAAATTATTACATATTTAATCTTACATGTTTAAACTTCAATCACACCTTTGAAGTACTCTTTGTTTGATGCAATACACCTACTGAGATGCTTTTTCCATTGTTCAGAACAGTTTTTGAACTAGTCCACCTTGAAGTCTTTTAGAGTTTCTGCCTTTTGTTCATTTGTTTGACCTCTTCCACATCAGCAAAATATTTCCCTTTGAGGACTTTTTTATCCAGAGAAACAATAAAAAGTCACTTGAGATCAGGTGAATGGGGAGGGTGGGCATGGAAGTCATGCCATTTTAGGTAAAAACTGCTGAGTACTCAGGGAAGTGTGGCAGGTGCACTTGCAAATCACCTTTCATGAAATGGGCAAGCGTGTGAAAGATCCTCCCAAAAA
>NW_007046980.1:0-804 GCF_000164805.1 Carlito syrichta
AAGTTTGAATTTATATGTTTTGTGAGTCTTTAAAATACTTTCTGGGAAGATGTGTGAATCGGAGGAAGGGTGTAAATAACAAAGCATTTACAATCCTTTTCTAACTTAGGTCAGATATAACTGCCAGAAACTTGTTTGCCTTGTTAATTTGTTCAGTTATTCAACTTTCAGAGTTCAAAGATACATTTACTAATAGGGCTCAATAAGCAATTTTTTTAAAAAAAATCACGTTTCCCTATAATTGGTGATAGCATGGAACAGCTATTCCTTCTGTGTTTTGCTAGGAATACCTCTCTCTAGTTGATTCTTAACAACTTATATGAGTGCAGGGTGTGAGCTGCCCTTGAGGTCTGAAGCTGATTTTAAACTCCGATTTGAATCTGATTCTGACTTGAAATTAGATGTTTAATCTATGGTAGGCTATAAGGGTAAAGAAAAAAATAGTTGAAGTGCTTCACCCAGAAATTAAACTTGCTTCCTTTATTTCCTTACCTATGACACACTCTAGATGACTAAGTAATCTGAATAAAATGTGATTGCTTTTTGATAGATTTAAAAAAATAGTTTAAATCAACATCGTTTATGAGTTTTATCCTAGCCCCAATTTAAACTGGAATATGAAATTGAATACTCTCCTCACAGTAAATATTTTATAGGTCTTTGCCACAAATTTTCTATGCACAAAGTTCCAGGAGTATCTAAAGAAATGTCTTTTGAGAATAAAATTAATTGCCTTTTGATACAATTAAAGTAACAGGCAGAGTGAGTCACTGCAATTACATTACTCTTAAATTAAAACGTAAA
>NW_007046981.1:0-1318 GCF_000164805.1 Carlito syrichta
CCCTCAGTAGTCTAGTGATCCAGGAACCCATTGGCATCAGAGTACCAGCTGCCATCATTTTGAGAAGCTGCATTCAGCTTCAGTGATTTTTTTTGTTGCTGAGGTTCTTTCAACGAGTTTGCCCATTTCATAATGGGTGATTTGCAAGCGCAGCTGCCCACAGCGCACTGAGTGTTCTGCAGTTTTTGACCCAAAGTGACATGTCCCTCATGCCCCCCCTCCTCATTCACTTGGTCTCACCCTCAGCAACTTTATTGTTTCCCCAGATGAAAAAGTTCTCGAAGGGAAGTCTTTTACTGATGTGGAAGAGATGAAACAAAAAATGACAGAAACACTAAAAGGCATCGAAGAGTTCAAAAACTGTTTTGAGCAGTGGAAAAATGTCTCAATAGGTATATTGCATCAAACAGAGAGTACTCTGAAGGTGATTGAAGTTTAAACATGTAAGAATAAATACACAATTTTTTATAAATAAATCCTGGGTTGTTTTTTGGTTTTGGCATCCTACCTCCTTTATATTCAAAGATAAAAATTAAATAATCTAATTACTAAAAAAATTAAGACCTTAGTTTTTTCTTATGATCTAGAACTTGGGTTTCAATATATTTTTACATTATATTTTAATATTTTTATTTTAGCCTGTAATAATGTCTACTATATCTTCTTAGTCACTCTTCTTTCTATAAACAAATTAAAAATAAGCTATTTTCAATTACATTTGTATCCATCTGTTTACTCATTTGTCTTCTCCATAAGCACAAGCTCGTCAAGAAGGATCCTGTTCTATTATTTGTGTATCCCCATGAGCAAGTAAAATGGTAAACACAGAATTATGTTTGATGGACTATGGTTAAATAAAAAAATTAAAAGATCTTGTATAATTTAAGCATTGTATATTATTAGAAAGGCTAAAAAAATTAAAAGATCATGTATAATTTATGCATTGTATATTATTAGAAAGGCTAGCTATTTATCTCACTACAGGAACAGAAAAAATTCAGTAGTTATTATATTTCAAAAATATATTCTGGAAGGGTGAGGCAGGAGTGCTTGAGCCCAGTAGGTGGAGACTGTTGTGGCCGTGAGTGTGCAACTGCCCTACAGCCTGGGCAACAGAGTGAGACTCCAACATAATATATATATGGCTCAGCCTGTAATCCCACGCATTTGGGAGGCTGAGGTGAGTGGATTGCCAGAGCCTGCGGGTTTGAGACCCGCCTGCGCAACTTGGTGAGACCTCATCTCTACAATAAATCAAAAAATTAGCTGGGCGTGGGAGCGCAAGCCTGTAGTTCCAGCTACTTGGAAGGCTGAGGCA
>NW_007046982.1:0-839 GCF_000164805.1 Carlito syrichta
AGAGGTGTGAGGTCTAGGAGCTAAGCCTGATCCAGTGAAGGCTGCTCTTGAGAGCAGTGCCCAGGAAAGGAGGGACCTGGAGCCATACCAGACTGACAGTCAGTCACCCAGGTGTCATGGAGCAAGTTCCGCGGGAGGGCCATGACCGGAACGGGAAGCAGGAGGCAGTTAAGGAAGGATGTAGCTTCTGATAACAAATCTCCAATGTGATACGAAATTGGAGTTTCCAGATCGCACACAAATATGACATTAGAAAAGAGAAACGGGCAAGAATCATCTCTACAATACATCCAAAAATTAGCCGGGCGTGGTAGCACGCTCCGGTATTTAGAGCTACTTAGAAGGCTGAAGTTGAAGGATCGGCGGAGCCCAGCGGGTCGAGGCTGCGGTGTCCGGGAGCGGCCACTGCACTCCAGTGTGGGCGACAGAATGAGACTCCATCTCCAAACCATAACAGAAAATAGCCAGGTTCCCTGACTCAGCCTGTAATCCTGCGATTGAGGAGGCTGCGGGGAGAGGACAACTTAAGCCCGCGGGTTCGAGACAAACCTGGGCGACTTGGGGAGTCCTCATCTCTACAATAAATCAAAAAATCAGCCTGGCGTGGTCGCACATGCCTGTAATGCCAGCTCCTCGGAAGGCTGAAGCGGAAGGATCAATGGAGCCCAGCAGGTCGAGGTTGCGGTGGCCGGGAGAGGCCACTGCATTCCGGTGCGGATCACAGAGTGAGACTCCAACTCAGCCCAGAGCCCACGGTACAGAAAAATGTGAACGGTTGTTTGCTGGGAGTGGAACTATGGCCTTCAAAACATTTTCCTGAAACCTGCTACTTATTAATG
>NW_007046983.1:0-388 GCF_000164805.1 Carlito syrichta
ACAAAATGAAATGGAAAGAAGAGTAACTTAATGGAATTAACTGGAATGGAATGCAATGCAATGAAATGGAGAGTAACGGAATAGAATGGAATGGAATGGAATGGACTGTAACGGAATGGAATGGAAAGTAATGGCACGGAATGGAAAGGAATGGAATGGAATGGAAAGGACTGGAATGGACTGGAGAGTAACGAAATGGACTGGAATGAAATGGAGAGTAATGGAATAGAATCGAATGGAATGGAAAGGAATGGAATGGAGAGTAAAGGAATGGAATGGAAAGGGATGGAATGGAATGGAATGCACAGTAAACGAATGGAATGGAATTGAATGGAGAGTAATGGAATGGAATGGAATGCAATGGATTGAAATTGAATAGAAAGGATAT
>NW_007046984.1:0-634 GCF_000164805.1 Carlito syrichta
CAAATCTGAAAAGGGAAATTAGAAACCTTAAATGCTTGATATCAACCAGAAAGCCCTACTGATATTTCTAACGACATTGTTGTAAATTCTTTCCCTATTAAGCTGACCAAGATAGGTTATAAAAGAGACTTTTATTCTAAAAGTAGATGGAGCCAGGCTCGGTGGCTCAGACTGTAATCCCGTGCCTTTCGGAGGCTGAGGCGAATGGATTGCCAGAGCCCGCGGGTTCCACACCCGCCTGGGCAGCGAGATCTCATCTCTACAATAAATCCAAAAATCAGCCGTGAGTGGTAGTGCATGCCTGTAATTCCGGCTACTTGGAAGCCTGAAGCAGAAGGCTCTAAGGAGCCCAACAGGCGAGGTTGCGGTGGGCGGGGAGTGGCCACTGCACTCCAGTCTGGGCGACAGAATGAGACTCCAACTATAAATAAATAAATAAATAAATAAATAAATAAAAGTAGATGGAACAAAAATGGTAGCATTATGGTTTCTACACATCTTTTTTTCTATACAGGGACATTTCTCTGGTATAATCATGTATAGACATGAAAAATTATACTTGTCGTGAAAACTATATCCATCTAAATTCTTGGAATAAATGAGACTGGAGGACTGTTATCTTAAAAAATTGTTC
>NW_007046985.1:0-665 GCF_000164805.1 Carlito syrichta
CTACCAAATAATTCTCTAGTTTTGCAGCTCTGACATCTTGAGGTCCCCAGTGAAGAGGGGGAAGTTCCTTGGGGATGCCATTTTCCCAGCACTGGGTGCACAGACTCGCCACCATGATGCAACGGGCCTGGTCGCCAACCTTTCAAAATGACCTTTCTCCATTGCCCAGATGGCAGGGACGCCAGGCAGGGAGGTGGAGGGCTGGACTGTTCCAGGCCGACCACCCCAGCCTGCCTCCACCCAATGCGGGCCCTGGTTTACCTGCATCGTTAAGCACTCATGAGAACCTCTCACTTTTCTTCACCAAGACCTGGGAAGCCACTCTCTCTTTGAGACAATTTAGCGAGTGTCACGCAGTCCCCAGTGGCCGAGACCCGCGGGGTCGTGCACAGTTTCCACCCTCGACCCTTGGGCTTCAGGTTAAGACATTGGGGCGTCTCCCTGTGGCGACCGCACTGCTCCCAAGGCCCCAGTTCCTGGGTGTCCAGCCTGCACCATCGTGCCAAGCAGGGCCAGGCATCCCCCCCATTGACCCCAGGTTAGAATAGTGCACCTTAATTGCCCCAAGGAGATGGGGCTGCAGGGACTGCAGTGAGCATGGCACTGCAGGCAGGACCAGCTGAGGCAGGTGGTGGGAGGACATGCCTGGAGCGACTCCAGGGAAA
>NW_007046986.1:0-634 GCF_000164805.1 Carlito syrichta
TTTTTTTTTTTTTGAATTGGAATCTCACTCTGTCCCCCAAACTGGAGTTCAGTGGCCGCTCCCGGCCACTGCAGCCTCGGCCTGCTGGGCTCCAGCGATCCTTCAGCCTCAGCCTTCCGAGTAGCTGGAATTCATCTTTTTTTTAAATCAAATCTGAAACCTCAAACTAATAGAACTTTCTTCTCTTTTTTTCTAGTAGGGGTACTCCTTCCTTAATTTCAACTCATTAAAAAATGCTTTATATTCTGGGTAGTGGAAGGAAGCCTGGTTCAAATTTCTTAAAATCTTCAGTCTCATAAAACCCCAGCCTCTCCCCCCTCTAAAAATCTGGGGTTTATTTTATTTATTTATTTATTTTGAATTGGAGTCTCACTCTGTCTCCCAAACTGGAGTGCAGTGGCTGCTCCTGGCCACCGCAGCTCCGGCGATCCTTCCGCCTCAGTCTTCCGAGTAGCCAGAATTACAGGCACGTGCTACCACACTCGGCTGATTTTTTGATTTATTGTAGAGATGAAGTCTCGCCAAGTTGGCCAGGCAGGTCTCGAACCCTCAGCTCAGCAATCTACTCACCTCAGCCTCCCAAAGTGCTGGGATTACAGCTGAGCCACGGAGCCCGGCTGATTCTGTGGTTTAA
>NW_007046987.1:0-690 GCF_000164805.1 Carlito syrichta
TGCAGTGGCCGCTCCCGGCCACCGCAGCCTCGACCTGCTGGGCTCCGGTGATCCTTCCGCCTCAGCCTTCCGAGTAGCCGGAATTACAGGCATGCGCTACCACGCCCGGCTGATTTTTTGATTTATTGTAGAGATGAGGTCTCGCTGCCCAGGCGGGTCTCGAACCCGCGGACTCATGCAATCCACTCACCTCAGCCTCCCAAAGGCGCGGGATTACAGGCTGAGCCACCGAGCCCGGCTTAATTTCTTTTTTATTGGTGTAAGAGAGGAGAGGCATTCAGTGGATTAAATTCTGGTCTGTGCTGAGCAATTGTATTAGAGTTCTATTGTGACATGATAAAATACTGCAGATTTAGCCCCTTAAAACAGCACATATTTATTAGCCCATAGTGTCACTGAGCACAGCTTAACTGGGTCCTCTGCTCCAGGGTTTAAAAAAGCTGCAGCTGAACTGCAATCTCATCTAGAGGCTCAATTAGAGAAGAATCCACTTCTAAGCTCATTTTGGTTGTTGACACAATTTGCATCATGCCTGGTTAATTTTTTGGTTTTTGTAGAGACAGTGTCTTGCTGTGTTGTCCAGGCTTGTCTGAACTCCTGGGCTCAACCAATCCTCTCATCTTGGTTTCCCAAAGTGCTAAAATTATAGGCGTGAGCCCATCATGCCCAGCTTGTGGTGACCTTAATTTC
>NW_007046988.1:0-773 GCF_000164805.1 Carlito syrichta
TGGCTGCTCCCGGCCCCCGCAGCCTCAACCCGCTGGGCTCCGGCGATCCTTCTGCCTCAGCCTTCTGAGTAGCTGGAACTACAGGTGCGTGCTAACCATGCCCGGCTAATTTTTTGATGTATTGTAGAGATGAGGTCTCGCCAAGTTGCCCAGGCGGGTCTCGAACCTGCGGGCTCAGGCAATCCACTCACCTCAGCCTCCCAAAGAGCAGGATTACAGGCTGAGCCACCGAACTCAGCTTGGGCTAATTTTTTAAATGTCTTGTAGAGATGGGTATCTCGTTATCTTGCCCAGGCTGGTCTTGAACTCCTGGCTTCAAGCAATCCTGCCTCGTCCTCCCAAAGTGCTGGGATTACAGACGTGAGCCACTGCCTGGCCTCCTCTTCTTTATTTAAAAGAGGCTCACACTGGCTGACACAGAAGCTGGTCATCTGAGGAACTGGTCCTTGGTCAGGACCTGAGAAAGCAATGGCCCTGGCTAGGTGATTCTGATGGGAGCCAGCTGAGGGGGACTGCAGGGGGCTATGCCAAAACGTCAGGTGAAGATGGAGAGGCCAGAAATTCATTTCTGGGCGTGGCAAAGGGCGGAGCTGCAAAGCCCACCAGGTCTGCTGCACACACAGACACACTGACACAATCCCCAAGCCCCACCAGTGAGGCACTACTAAATGTCAGCCAGTGCTTGAGGGTTGTGGCACGAGCTGGGGGTCGTGACTACTATCCTCCCTCCTCCTCTGCTGTTTCTTCACACCCCCGTCCTAAACCAGGGCTTG
>NW_007046989.1:0-891 GCF_000164805.1 Carlito syrichta
CCATCTCTACAATAAAAATCAAAAAATTAGCCAGGCATGGTAGTGGGTCCCTGTAGTTCCAGCTACTTGGAAGGCTGAGGTGGAAGGATCGCCAGAGCCCAGCGGGTCGAGGTTGCGGTGGCCGGGAGCGGCCACTGCACTCCAGTCTAGGCGACAGAGTGAGACTCCAACTCAAAAAAAAAAAAATGTATCCCCAGATGACTTTTAGCTTTTATTGTTTATGTTTTCTAACATCTATCTATATACTATGCATAGATAACACTGACATATATACTATGACTTACACGTGATCTTTTATCTGGAAATCTTACTAAACTCTCTTACTAAATTTAATAATTGTAGATTCAGTGGTAGATTGACTTGGATGTTCTGTCCCGGTGCGTCTAAAATAAAGAGGAGGGAGTTTCTCTTTCCCATATCTCCTATTTTTTTCTTATCTTACTGTATTAGGTGAGTCTTCTTGTGCATGATGAATAGATGGACTTGCAGCATGTATTCCTATCTTGTCCCTGTCACTGAATGCTTCTACAGTTTCAGACTATAGTATAACATTTGCTGCTAGTTTTAGATGTCTTCTTTAAGTTAAGAAAGTTCCCAATTATATCTAGTTTCTAAGCTATGCTGTCTTTCTAAAAACTTTTACCATTTGTTAATGATAATTTTATTCAAATGTTTTTTAACTATTAAAATAATTACAAAATATTTCTCATTAATATACTAACATGATGACATACATTAGATATTTTCTAATCCCTAATCATTCCTGCAATTTAAGATATCTATTTAATCATGAAGCATTTTTATGTATACACTATTGATTTGATTTTCTTTTAAGGTTGAATATCTGGATATAAGTGAGGTTGGCTTTATATTTCTTTCATTCTCTCCTTG
>NW_007046990.1:0-1077 GCF_000164805.1 Carlito syrichta
CACAGGCAGCCAACAGGCACATGAAAAAGTGTTCAGCCTCACTCATCAGCAAAGAAAATGCAATCAAAACCACAATGAGATACCACGTAACCCCTGTAAGAATGGTCATCATTAATAAAACACAACAACAGGTACTGGTGAGGATTCAGAGAAAAAGGAATGCTTCTACACTGCTGGTGGGAATGCAAATGAGTGCAACCTCTTTGGAAGACAGCGTGGCAATTTCTGAAAGAACTAGAAATCGACCTTCCATATGACCCAGCAATTCCACTATTGGGAATATACCCGGAGAAACTCAATTCATTCTACAAAAAAAATACCTGCACACGTATGTTTGTTCCAGCTCTGTTCACAATAGCAAAAACATGGAACTAACCATGTTGCCCATCGATTAAAAAAATGTGGTACATACACACAATGGAATATTATGCAACCATAAAGAAGGGCAAACATGTGGACTTCATAGCAACTTGGATGGATCTAGAGTCGATCATACTCAGTGATCTATCACAGAAACAAAGAACTAAGTACCATATGTTCTCACTCCAAAGTGGAACTTGAATAATTATGATACTATAAGAAAGGAATTGGCAGTAGTAGAAAATTGTCAGGGAATGGTGCTGGAATTGGCAGTTGAGGGAAACTGCCAGGGGAGGAACGGGTACATCTCATCAACAAGGGTACCTGCATAATCAACATTTGTATTCCTAACCCTGAATTTTACCCCACATCTTTACAATAAAAAAATTATATATACATGTATATAAAGTACCTACTAATAAGTTTAGACTTGTATGAATAAAATAATAAAAGTTCACTTCAAGGTAAAAAGAAAAATTAAAGAAAGAAATATATTATTCATGGATGTAAAGATTGTTTTTTTTTTTAATTTTAAAAAAGGTCTTTTCCAGCTGGGCTCATTGGCTCAGCCTGTAATCCCACGCCTTTGGGAGGCTGAGGTGAATGGATTGCCTGAGTCCATGGGTTCGAGACCCACCTGGGCAGCGAGACCTCATCTCTACAATAAATCAAAAAATCAGCTGGGCGTGGTAGCACATGCCTGTAATTCCGGCTACT
>NW_007046990.1:2365-2987 GCF_000164805.1 Carlito syrichta
CAAACATATATAGCTCAAAAGCATGAACAATAAAGACACACAACATGGAAATGGAAAATTTTTCATTGCTCTCTTTGACCTAACCTTAGACAAGATTATAAGAAACTAGGTCATAGGTCACAATGATATTATTCCTGATATCCAGTGATCTCTTCCAAATACTTGTTTTCACATCCTTGCTCTGCTGAACTCTGCCTCTGCCTTCTGTCCCAGGGTCCCTCTCTGTGCTGGTTTGGAGTCTCCTTCCTTCTCTACTCCTTCCTCCACCAGCCATCCTGATGTCACTCTCTCACCCTGAAGCTTCGTGTTCTGTGGTCCTGTCCTCTAGTTCTGTTTGCCCTCAACACTTGCTCCCCAGGCATTTCATCAATGCCCAGATTGGACCTATCACATATAATAGAGGACAGCTATCCCTCAGTGTCCATGGGAGATCAGTTCCAGGACTCCCACAACACAGATACCCATCCCTGGTACAAAATGATCGTGCATTTGCACACCACCCACACACATCCACCCACTATCAGTCCTCTCTAGATGATTTATATTCCCTAATACAATGCAACACTATGTAAATAGTTATATCCCCCCAACCAAATGTTTTTTGATCCCCAGTGGGTTGAAT
>NW_007046991.1:0-795 GCF_000164805.1 Carlito syrichta
CCTTCCTGCATAAGCTATGAATACTCTGCACTAATGTTCTTTAAGCTCTTTGAAAATTTATGACACCACAAGCCAGGACATTTTCTCACTCCGTGGAAGCTCTCCTCGCTTGGCTTCAACTTAACCACTCTGCACATCATGAGGTAGACACCCTTCTCACCTCACTTGGGCTCATCATGAGGTAGACACATCATGAGGTAGACACCCTTCTCACCTCACTTGGGCTCTTCCCCACTCTGGGCCACCTCACCACTCAGATGTTCTCTTAGTCTACTACAAGCCAAACCAGCAGCCCTCTCAGGCGATGCTCTCGTGCATCCAGTTAAACTCCAACCTCTGCTCTACTTCCTCCTTTTACGGGAAACTGCGGGAGGTTGGGAGGGCGAGGAGGTGAAATTGATGGTAGTGGGAATCTGCCTGGGGAAAGGGGGACAACTTCATCAACAAGGATACCTGCATAATGAATATTTGTATACCTAACCCGGAATTGTACCCCACAATTTTAAAATAAAAACTTTAAAATTTAAAAATAAATAAATAAATTGAGACAAAAAAAAAAATAATAATACTTCTATGTATTTATGATCACCTTCCTTCCCCATCTCAGGCTTCTACACTTTGGGCTGAACCTCTTCCTTTCCTTTCCCTTCACCTTATCAACCTCCTTCCCATCCCACTCACGATTCAACTTCTTATGCTGGGAAGCTGTTCTTGTGTGAATGTCTTGTCACACTGCACAGACTCTAATACTCTCCACTAGCGTGTGAAAGTGTTACACACACCATCTGTGATCTG
>NW_007046992.1:0-811 GCF_000164805.1 Carlito syrichta
TTTATATAGACCTAAGGATTTTCTGGGTTGATGGCAAACAAAACACTGCATTGGGCCGTGACCCTCCCCCTTCAATCAACAGCCACCATCACGAAGCTAGGTGTACCCCCCTCTTCAGGAGAGGCCGCACCATCTCTTTCAGTGACTTTTTAATCCGGTTGTTGGACAAAGTCCTGGGGTTTAAGAGCAATTGTGCTTTAAGTGCCCAAGTTGGCCACATTCATAGTGGTTGACACCATCCCCCTTAGCAGGTTTATTCTTATCAGGCCTCTTTTGGGTGACTGGAGCTTTGTTTTTAGTGGCAACTGCCAATAGGTCTGTTTACCTTTTCTTTGGCTGGTGTTCATTTTGAAGTTATTTTTCTTTTTTTTCTTAATGTTTCAGTTTTTAAGAACTTCAGAGGCTTTATATAATTGGGAATTTGGTATTCATAGTCCTGAGTTAAGCCTCCGGAGTTAGGCATTTAACATTCTATAGGATATATTCTTGTTTGCAAAGTAGTGAAATAAATATTTTTTTGCCTCTGCATACAGAACTTTTGACTATTTTATTTTATTATTTTTATTATTATTATTTAAATTTTAAACCATGAAACCTTAATTTGCTTTAGTTATTTAAAGTCTGTCCCATTGGGCTGTTTGAGGGTACAGATTATTACATATTTTCTTGGTCACGTTTTTTGAAAACCAAGAATTTGTTTTAAACGCTTGCAATTAATTTCTCAAGGAGAATTTTAAAACAAACAATAGCTAAATAAAATCATAACAGCAATGGTAGGAATTCCTGGAACCCTGATGGCTTCTTCCAGGCT
>NW_007046993.1:0-871 GCF_000164805.1 Carlito syrichta
AAAACAAAAACTGGTTCTTTGAAAGAATAAACAAGATTGATGGTCCCCTAGCTAGACTGACCAAAGAAAAAATGAGAAAAAAACCAAATAAGCACAATCAGAAACACAAAAGATGAAGTCACATCTGACCCTGAAGAAATACAAAAGATCATTAGAGATACTACGTACACTTGTATGGAAACAAACTTGAAAACCTTAAGGAAATGGAGGACTTTCTGACATCACACAACCTACCTAGGTTGGAACAAGAAGAAATTGAGACCCTAAATAGACCAATAACAATCAAGGAAATTGACTACGTAATAAGAAAACTTCCTACAAAAAAAAGCCCTGGTCCAGATGGCTTTCCAGCAGAATTCTACAAGACATTTAAGGAGGAGCTGATACCAATCCTACTGAAGGTATTCCAGGCGATTGAAAAAGATGGAACTCTCCCCAAATCATTTTACGAAGCCAACATCACATTGATACCCAAGCCAGGTAAAGATCCAACAAAGAAAGAGAACTACAGGCCAATATCTTTGATGAACATAGATGCTAAAATTCTCAACAAGATCCTAGCAAACCGGATTCAACAATACATTTCAAAAATCATCCATCATGACCAAGTAGGCTTCATTCCTGGGATGCAAGACTGGTTCAACATTCGTAAAACCATAAATGTAATTAAATACATCAACAGATGTCAAAACAAAAACCACATGATCATATCACTAGATGCAGAAAAAGCTTTTGATAAAATCCAGCACCCCTTCTTGATAAAAACCCTTGAACATCTAGGCATACGGGGAACATACCTCAAATAGTAAAGCATCTACGAGAAACCCACAGCCAGCATACTCCTAAATGGACAAAAATGGAAACATTTCCC
>NW_007046994.1:0-662 GCF_000164805.1 Carlito syrichta
TTCTTCACATGGAATGTATTTTTTCCAGAGGTTCGATTGTACTTCCAAGTGCTCTAGGTGATATGAAGGATCTGATGAGGTGTGTGGAGGGCAGGCAATATGAGTTCACCTGTGTACTACAGACAGGGTCACAGGTGAGATGGGATCTGAGAGACTGACAGTTGTCCCTTCTTTTTGTATCACTTTGGGCAAACTGCTTTACCTCGCCAAACCTCCGTTTCTTGCTTCTGATATACCCTGCATACCCAGCAATGCACCATGACATTAAAGAGACAGCGGATGAAGAACATGCTCTCTAAATGCAGTAATAATTCTTTGGTCCCCTCCTAACTGTTTATTCCCCTTCTCCAGATATGACCAAGTCATCATCCATCACACCCACATGATGCAACATCACCCTGAAGTGCATGGTCTCAGGGGTTACAGAGGACCTGAATGTGAAAAGGGAGAAAAGCAATCTCCCTGTGGTGCTAGAGCAAAAAAATGCACTGGAACCACCCTCTAATCCCTGAACCCTGGTTGTGAGCCACCCCGATGCAGCACAATACTTACCTCAACTGTGTGGTCAGCAACCATGAAGACCAGAAAACTATCATCTTAGATCTTGAGAATTTTCTTGTGCTCATTATTGGGCCCAGCCAGATGAATGTGCCCAGCTCTTG
>NW_007046995.1:0-776 GCF_000164805.1 Carlito syrichta
CACTGTATGCTTCTGGAGTGCAGCTAATGTTTACATTCATAGTATAAACTGACTTTAAATAGGTATAATAAGGGACTTGAAAAGTAAAGGATAAGCAGGATTAGAATAAGAGTGAGGAAATCAAAATTCATTAACTTTTAGTAGCATCATTCACTAATACCTGACTCTATGTAATTAATCATAATGATATAAAGATTTATTTTACTACACATCTCCTGAATTTCTCAGTGAAATATAGTAGAGAAAAAAATTGTTACTAAGAGAAAATGGATTTTTAAAAAAATACTGACGTGCTGAACTTGTATTATATTTACAACAAGATAGATCAATTTACTCAATTTTCAATCATTTGTTTTTATTCAATAAACGTTGTGGCCCAGATTATGACAGGTAATTTGCTTAGTTCCAGAAATTCAGTGAATTGAACAGAAGACAAAGGAGACACAATGACCACTTTCATGGATTTTCCAGACTAGTTTAGGTCATAACTGATTATTAATAAAAGAGGTTTAGGAAAACTAAGATGAGTGAATGTTCTTATTTGTAGAATTCAGAGATCACCAGCTTATGCCTAATAAACATGCTTCAGAAATAAAACCCATGCTGCATGGACATCAAGACCAACTCAGATCTCTTCTATCTCTCCTGCAGCCCTCTCTTCTTTTCTTTACCCTTATCTTTTATAACTCCTTTCCCACCCTACCTTCTCTCTGTTCTCATGCCTGATGATGGACATGTGCGGGGACTTATTCCAGACTTCATTATGCAAAAAGCAT
>NW_007046996.1:0-811 GCF_000164805.1 Carlito syrichta
AGCAATCATGGGCTAGGATTGTTCTCCGAGCGGATGTCCACCGAGCTCCCATACTGTTGGTGCAGGTGTGGAATCTCTAGGCTTTTTCTTCAATTATTCATTGGAAGGCATTCATCGGCATTTCGGACACCAATCCTCAGCCACGTATAGTAAAATGAATTCAATTAGAAACCATGCCAAGTGGGATTGATTTCTGGGAAACATGTGTAGCACAACGTACAAAACGTAAATGTCATTTCAACAAAACTCAACAAAGGAAAATTCCGCACTAGCAGTATAAAAGTAGCCACATACAACCTTCTTTATTGAGGTCGAAGGGATTTGAGGAAAAAATTCACACTGATTCATGATACAAACACTAAAATGTAACTCAGAATAGAAGACAACCTCCTTCACCTGATAAAGGCCACATAGGAACACACAAAACTATCATGATTACGCCATGGTGAAACTTTCAGCTTTTCCCTGAAGATCAAGAAGTATACGTGGATATAGTCTTCCACCACTTCCCTTCAAGATAGGGTTAAGAATGCCGAACAGAACAATTAAACAAAAAACAATTTTTCAAGGTATCCTCACGGGAGACGAAGGAGTAAAGTTAACTCAGTTCTCATAGACACGACGCTACGTATAGACAGCTCCAACAAGTTCACCAGACACACACACACATACACACACACTCACACACACACACTCACCCTTTCAGAACTCAAAATTCAGCATTGTTGCGGGACACAAATTCAACATACAAACACCTGGTGTCTCTCTACATCTTTCAAAGTCCACCTGAAGAAACCACTAAAGGAAACAA
>NW_007046997.1:0-626 GCF_000164805.1 Carlito syrichta
GTCACTCAGTATTATAGACTCTAGTTCCATCCAGGTTGCAGTGAAATTCATGATTTTGTTCTTTTTTATGGCTGCGTAGTATTCCATCGTGTATATGTACCACATTTTTTAAATCCAGTCCTCTTTTGATGGGCAGCATGGTTGTTTCCAGGTTCTTGCTATTGTGAACAGTGCTGCAATAAACATACGTGTGCAGGTATCTTTTTTATAGAGTGATTTGTGTTCTTCAGGGTATATTTCCCAGTAGGGGGATTGAAGGGTCATATGGAAGGTCAATTTTTAGAGCTTTTAGGAATCGCCACACTGCTTTCCACAGAGTTTGCACTACTTTACACTCCCACCAACAGTGTAGAAGTGTTCCCTTTTCACCACACCCTCTCCAGCAGCTGTTATTTTTTGTTATTGATAATTGCATTCTGACTGGAGTTAGGTGGTATCTCAGTGTGGTTTTGATTTGCATCTCCTTGATGATTAGTGAGGTTGAGCATGTCTTCATGTGTTTGTTGGCTGCTTGAATGTCTTCTTTTGTGAAGTGTCTGTTCATGTCTTTTGCCCATTTTATAATGGGGTTGTTTGTTTTCTTCTTTTCAGTACGTTTCAGTTCCTTGTAGATCCAGGATGTTAAG
>NW_007046998.1:0-774 GCF_000164805.1 Carlito syrichta
AGCTTTCAAATATATCTTCCACCTTACTTCCCATAATTTAAAAGAAGGTCAATCCTATCAAGCTTTCCCATTTTCCTTTCTTGCTGCTCCTCCCTATTTCCTCAACCACAATGGGTCGAAGGCCCCACTGTCAAGTGATTCGAGCCTGTGTCCTGATTAATTATCCTACATAGGAGTTCAAACGTCGACTGAAGTTCTATGACAGAATAGCATAGAATAATAATAGAGACACTTGGACTTGAATATGTCGTATCCTTTGCTCTTGTGCCAGCATAAGCTCCATGAGCTCTTTGACACCATTACACAGAAGAAGGTGTGAGGTCTAGGAGCTAAGTCTGATCCAGTGAAGGCTGCTCTTGAGAGCAGTGCCCAGGAAAAGGAGGGACCTGGAGCCATACCAGACTGACAGTCAGTCACCAAGTTGTCATGGAGCAAGTTCCAAGGAAGGGCCATGACCAGAACGGGAAGCAGGAGGCAGTTAAAAAAGGATGTACCTTCTGATAACAAATCTCCAATGTGATACGAAATTGGAGTTTTTAGATCGCACACAAAGATCACATTAGAAAAGAGAAATGGGCAAGAATCATCTCTACAATACATCAAAAAATTAGCCGGGCGTGGAAGCACGCGCCTGTGTTTCCAGCTACTTAGAAGGCTGAAGTTGAATGATCGCCGGAGGCCAGCGGGTCGAGGCTGCGGTGGCCCGGGAGCGGCCACTGCACTCCAGTGTGGGCGAGAGAGTGAGACTCATCTCCAAACAATAACAGAAAAAAG
>NW_007046999.1:0-813 GCF_000164805.1 Carlito syrichta
CCAATTTTTTGGTCAAAAACTGCTGAAAACTCAGTGTGGTCATGGTGGAAGAATCAGTGACCTGTTTGTCACAACTCTGGACATTTCTTCTTCAAATCATGATGCAACCATCTCAAAACTTCCAGATAAAAATGTTGGTTGATCATTTGATGCAGAGGAACAAATTCCATGTGTACCACATGGGGGCCACCCTTCAAAAGAGAATTTCATTTTTGCTTTTTGGGTTTTTTTTTTTGTTTTTTGTATTTTTCAATTCCTTCGCCTATGTCTTTTTTTTTTAGACTTTTTAAAAATTCTTTGAAAATGTTATCTTCAAAACTCAATTTGTTACTTGAATAACATTGTTTTCCCCTAAAGAAAATTTTCTACAGTATTCGACTGGGTTGAGATATTATGTGTTTGCACCCAATCTCTAGCCTTAAGAGCTTGTTCTCTTGGGAAAGGCAGATACTTGGGCAACCATGATGGCTTATTCTGAGTTCGGTGCTCTGGGAGTGCAGGGAGAAACCCTCCTTTATCCATGGCGCAGGGCTGGGAAAGTACTAGCAAGGAAGCCTCCCAATGGAGGTGATTCCGAAGGTGTACACACATCAGTCAGGCAGAGAGCAAGGCTTGGGGTGTGAGTGGCTGGGGGACCACCAGCATCTGCAAAAACTTGACTGTGAGAGATGAGAACACCATCGCTAAGTGACAGAAGTTCAGTCTGGCTAGAGTAGAGAGGAATTACACAAACTTATTATGGAAGCAATACTTGTTCATTGTGTAAAATTTGAAAAATACAGGAGAGAGAAAGCATACCATGGCTAGCTTCAA